>NC_044995.1:24288093-24405367 GCF_008728515.1 Papio anubis
GAGGAAAGAGAAACTTGGAGATTCTCCCAGTCCATTGTTCAAAGCAAACATAATCCATTTTCAAATTTTGTCAATTGTCCCAATATTGTCCTTTCTAGTTATTATTTTTTCCCTTGCAGTATCTGGCCCAGGATCAAGAATTGCATTCAGTTGTCCTGTCTCTTTAGCCATCGTTAATCTGGAACAGTTACTAATTTGGGTGTGTTTCATGATTCTTCATTTATAGATTCAGTTTATGTACTTCTAACAGGAATACCCCACAAGTGACATCGTACCTTTCTGAGTGCATCTTACGAAGAGGCACAGAACTTGGTTTCTTGAGATACTGGTGCTGCTAACTCGGATCACTTGGTTAACATGGTGCGTATCTGCCTCCTCCACTGTAAAGTTACTGTTTTCTCCTTTGTAACTAGTAATTAATTGTGGAAAGATACTTTTGCACCATGTAAATATTCTTCATCAGATTTTCACCCACTAGTTTTACCATACACTGATGGTTTTATAACCTCAGTGTTCATTCTATATTATCAGTGAGCATTCTACTGTAGGGAAGAGCTTTTTCTCCCCACTTACTTAATTTAAAAAACCATTTACTTATTTATATCAGTATGGACACATGAACTCTTAATTTATTCAATGGGTTATAATACATTACCATCATTACATTAAAGATACTTTTTTTTTTTTTTTTTTACAAACAGGGTCTCCCTCTATCACCCAGGCTGAAGTGCACTGGTATGATCAAGGCTCACTGCAGCCTTGAACTCCCAGACTCAAGCCACCCTGCCACCTTAGCCTCCTGAGCAGTTGGGACTACTGGTGTGTTCCACTATGCCTGGCTAACTTAAAAAATTTTTGTGTGGTGACGGGGTCTTGCTATGTTGCCCATGGGGTCTTGCTGTGTTGCCCAGGCTGGTCTCATACATACTCCTGGCCTCAAGTGATCCTTCTGCCTCTAAGAATGTGTCTTGATGTTCAAATTGTCCTAGATTTGGCAGTTGGGATTCCTTCAATCTGGTTCTTGTCTCCTTTTGACAAATCCGTATGAGTCTTTGAGCGCTTCCTTAATTTCTGACACAGAAAGCTGTTTCAGGGTCATTTTGGACTTTCCCGGCCCCAGTTCAGTTATTTCTCCAAGGAGCCCTACCTGGAACCAACCAATTAACCAACCAACTAACTGAGCAACCAACCAGTGGTAAACAAATGCAGATTCCTCATTGGTGTTGCTTCTAGTTGGTTTCCTTCCTGCAATGGTAATGGGTTGGAATTTTGAACCCACCTTCTGTGACTTCTAGGATGAGTAAGTGAATCCATGTATTGAGGATAATGGGAACTGAGTTTCTCACTATGGGGATATATGCAGAGGAGGAGGTTAGAAATGTACTGGGTGTTAGCTGGGCATCGTGGCACATGCCTGTAGTCCCACTGCTCTGGAGGCTGAGATGGGAGAATCGCTTGAACCCAGGAGGCGGAGGTTACATTGAGCCGAGATTGCACCACTGCTCTTCAGCCTGGGTGACAGAGTGAGACTCCATCTCAAAAACTAAAAATAAAAAAAATTAAAAAAGAAATATACCTTGTTGTGCTGAATTGGAATCAAAAGGGGAAGATGAACTCATGGTTTTTGATATCTATCTATCTATCATCTATCTATCTATCTATCTATCTATCTATCTATCTATCTATCTATCATCTATCATCATGTATAGCTACAGAAGTAAATATTAATACCTATTTAATGTGTGTGTGTATGTGTGCACGTGTTTCCCAGCTGTCTGCTGAGAGGTCCTAGAAACAGTGACACGCTACTAACAATGAGCACGCCTTGTGCTAAGATCCTGATTTCTAATTACTGATCTCAATTACATTTTTAAAAAGTTTATCCTTCTTTTGTGCATATTATATTACAGGAACATTTTGTAGATGCTATGCAGCATTTTAAAAACTGCCTTCTGTATGCAGCACGGTCCAGCAGAACTGCCTGTGATGGTAGAAATGTTATATATCCACCCTGACTGATGGAGTACCCACTAGACTCAGAAAACATGGCTAGTGAGTCCAAAGAACTGATTATTTACTTTAATTTTAATTAGTTAAAATTCAAATTTAAATAGGCACTCATGGTTAGTGACTACTATATTAGACTTTTGAGTATAGGTTTGAAAGGTTTGTATGTGTGTGTGTGTATTCAAGTTTATTAATAATACTACTCAAATGTATTTTGTTCAAATACTGTATTAGACCTTTGGGTATATGGTTTGTATATGTATATGTATATATGTGTAAACATACCATATCTATATATTCAATTTTGTTAATAATATTGGTCAAATCTTCTTTTTCTTCTCTGTATACCTGGCAAAGATCAAGAGAAAAATGTTCACTTTGACCATTTTGCTTTAATCTCTACCTTGTTAAATATTAATATTATCGTCTCTGATTTATTTTTGTTTGTGTTTGCCTGGTAAGTCGTTGCCCATCACTTTATTTGGCACTGGAAGAAAACTCAATATTTATTTGTTGAATGAATAAATGCATAAATTTTTAAAGCTTTTTGGAACATTTTATTATAGGTGTGTTCCTTTATAATAGCTCTAAGCTGGATTTTGTTTTTGACCCAAACTAAGTCTTTTAATAGACGTTTCCAGCTCATTTACATTTGGTGCTTAGTTCCTTATAGGGCTTTTGTCATTTTGTGTGAAGTTGAAGCACAGCCTGTATCAGTTCCTTCTGGGTGACGATTTTTTTCCCAGAGATCCTTTCCTACCTTGAAGACTTCCCTATTCATGTGCTCTAAGGAAGATTTTTGTTTTCCTCTTAATTATTGCTTTTCCACTCTTCTTTTCCTTCCTTTTAAGCCACTGTTACGTCCAGGATAAGTGCCTGCTATTTCTTTTCTTTCTTTTTTTCTTTTTGAGATGGAGTCTTGCTCTGACGCCCAGGCTTGAGGGCAGTGGCGCCATCTTGGCTCACTGCAAGCTCCGCCTCCCGGGTTCGCGCCATTCTCCTGCCTCAGCCTCCCGAGTAGCTGGGACTACAGGTGCCCGCCACCACTCCCGGCTAATTTTTTGTATTTTAAGTAGAGACGGGGTGTCACCGTGTTAGCCAGGATGGTCTCGATCTCCTGACCTCGTGATCTGCCCGCCTCACCTGCTGTTTCGTATTTCTTTCTCATTTGCATTTATCTTCGAGTCCTGGTACTGTCTCTTGAGCTTGTCATCTAATTCTCCATTTACAAATTTGTCAATCATATTTCTCACTCCGAAAGCACTATTTTTAGATTTTTCTCCTTTATACTACCTGCCAGAGTTTCGTAGTTGAAATGTCTTGGAAGGACACACTTAGAGCATCTTTGCACTTGTTTCCTGTTTCTTGCACTAACTCTGCCATATAATGTGATGTTTGCTCTAATTGTGCAGATTTATGTATGCATCTTGAACGGCTACATATTTCCACCTGTCTTGTGATCTCTCTGTTTTTTCTCTCCCACATGGGGGAGGTCAGAGGGTTATCCAGTAGGGGGTTCTGAGAGAGTGTGGTATGCCTATGTAGATATTTCAGGCCCAGTCAAAGTGGGGAGGGAAAAGTCTAGATTGACAGTTGCTTTCCTTTGCCAAATTAACTTATTTTATTAAAACTCTTATTATTATTATTATTGCTATTATTTTTGATACAGGGTCTCACTCTGTCACCCAGGCTGGAGTAGTGCAGTGCTGCAATCTCGGTTCACTGCAACCTCTGCTTCCCGGGTTCAAGAGATTCTCCTGCCTCAGCCTCTTGAGTACCTGGGACTACCGGGGTGCACCACCACACCTGGCTAATTTTTGTATTTTTTTTGGTAGAGATGGAGTTTCATCATATTGGCCAGCCTGGTCTCGAACTCCTGACCTCAAGTGATCTGCCTGCCTTGGCTTCCCAAAGTGCTGAGATTACAGATGTGAGCCACCATGCCCAGCCTAAAACTCATTTTTATTTACTTATTTTGTAACATTCTATTTTATTTTATTTTTTTTGAGACAGTCTTGCTCTGTCCCCCAGGCTGGATCACAGCTTACTGCAGCCTCAAACTCTCGCCTTAAGTGATCTTCCTTCCTCAGCCTCACAAGTAGCTGGGACTACAGGAATGCTTCACCATACCTGGCCCCAAATTTAGCTGCTGTGACCCACAACGAGAGGCTCCTCAGGCAGGGGATTTCCCCCATGTTGAAGAGCGTCTGTTTCTTGTTTGCTGTGGCAGCCCCGAGTAAAAGGGAAGCATATCCTCCTCTTTTTGCCACCATGACAGAAGAAGAGAGGTATTTAATGATGTCAACCTTCTAGAATATGTGTGTGCTCTCAGTGTTTTGATAGTGTGTAACAAAGAAACTAAGCTTCAAGACTTGTAGCAGAGGCCAGGCATGGTGGCTCACACCTGTAATCCCAGCACTTTGGGAGGCCAAGGCAGGTGGACCACTTGAGGTCAGGAGTTCGAGACAAGCCTGGTCAACATGGTGAAACCCCGTCTCTACTAAAAAAAAAAAAAAAATTATCCAGGCATGGTGGCGGGCACCTGTAGTCCCCAGGCTGAGGCAGGAGAATCACTTGAATCCAGGAGGCGGAGGTTGCAGTGAGCTGAGATCGTGTCACTGCACTCTAGCCTGGGCGATGGAGCGAGACTGTCTCAAAAAAAAAAAAAAAAAAAAAAAAAGAGACTGGCAGAGAGTTCCCTGAGTGGAGGGTAGCTCTACATAGAGAATTAGGTGCTATCATTGTCCCTGTCTGGCCACGAATTTGTCATGCCCTCATTATCTCCTCTGGATGGATCAGGGTCAAACGGACTCAACTGAAAGTCATTTTCTTTCCCTTTCTCTTTGTTCCTCTTTGGGTCTGAGGTTGAAAGTGAGAAAACTCCAGGGCTGCAGGGTACCAGGTGAAAGCATAAAGTTTGGTTTGTTTTGGAACATAGGAAACTCTGTGTGTGTGTGCATGTGTGTGTGTGTGTATTTGTGTGTGTGTGTGCGTGTATGCATACCTATTCCCAGGTCTCTCCAAGCTACGCTAAATTCTCAGAGCACTATGTCCCTTTTTTGGGTTATATCCACCTTATTTTTGCCCTTGGACAGTGAGAAAGTATTGCCTGAGAAGTGCCAAAGATGAAACCGTGCCTTCCTGTTCTCTCCAAAGTGAGGGCTTCCTTGGAACTGGAGGTGTTTGTTTTAGGAAGAGGGATCCAGGAAGTTTGGAGAACAATGGCTGTGCCTGATGGAGACAAATGACTGCAGGCCAGACTTGGCTGGGAAGGAGGCTCCAGAGGGGGCTGGGTCACCTTCTAAGCCCAAGACCTACCTTGGTGAACATCCTTCGATAGCAGATCCTCATCCTCGGGAGAACAGAGGGACTCAGGCAGATCCCAGTTCCGAGTTTATTAGCAGTAGGGTCTGGTCAAGTTTCTGTGCTTCAATCTCCCCTCTGATATGTGGGACAAATATTTCAACTTCATTGGATTGTTGGGATGATTCAGTGATAAAACAGCAACAAGCTTCTTGCTACACACAATGAATGGCACACCTGGGTTCTTAATTCCTCAAGACAAACTGGTTCATAAATATATACACGGAAGCAGCAGCACAGCACCGTGGCTGGGACCACAAGTTATGGAGTCAAATTACCTAGTATAAAAATTCGGATTTTTGCCTGGCATGGTGGCTCATATCTATAATCCCAGCACTTTGGGAGGCTGAGGTAGGTGGCTTGCTTGAGCATGGGAGTTCGAGACCAGCCCGGGCAGCATAGCAAGATCCTGGCTCTATTAAATTTTAAAAACAATTCTGGTTTTGTTCCCACTGGCTGTGTCTCCTGAGCAATTTTCTTTTATTTCTTTGAGACCAAGTCACTCTGTCACCCAGGCTGGAATGTAGTGGCATGATCTTGGCTCACTGCAACCTTCACCACCTGAGTTTAAGCAATTCTCCTGCCTCAGCCTCCTGAGCAGCTGGGATTACAGGTGTGAGCCATCACATCCGGCTAATTTTTGTATTTTTAGTAGAGGTGGGGTTTTACCACGTTGGCCAGGCTGGTCTTGAACTCCTGACCCCAGGTGACATTGGAGAATCAAAACAAGATGCTGGGTATGAACTGTTGTTCCACCATGTCATAGCAGATGATCCTGGGCGAGTCATTGACCCTCCCAAAGTCTCAGTTTCTCATCGGTCACCTGAAGACCATGGTCCTGCTTATCTTCAACTGAAAATGCAGTGAGGCATGAGGGAGCTCCTGTGCAAAGCTTTCATCTCAGCTCCAGCAGGCAGCAAGGGCTGGTTCCGGAATGGTTAACCAGGGGGATTTGTAGACAGAAAGCCTATTTCCTAGAGTTCTCTCTTCTCCAGTTTCTTCCCCTGTTGTTCAGCTATGACACTTGGAAAACTTCTCACTGTCCTGTTTGCTCGTTCCCAGGCATACTCCAGCTGGTTTGTTTCCCTGCAAAAGTAACTACCCCAGCCTGGATGGGGGGGAACCTCTCAGTGCTGGACATCGCCTTCCTGTGAATGTAGCCTTGTTTAATTCACTAATCAACACATCTGGCAACCACCCTAGAAAGCTCAGTGCCCTCCTGTTCCATGTTTCAAGTCTTTCTGGGAGGGGAGGAGGAATACTCAGATTTACACCTCTGTTACTTACATATCATGTCTCTCAATACAAAGCCATCGTCTTGTGGCACAGGTGGATGCCCAGTGTATTAGTCTGTATTCATGCTGCTCATAAAGACATACCCGAGACTGGGCAATTTATAAAGAAAAAGAGGTTTAATGGACTCACAGTTCCACATGGCTGGGGAGGCCTCACAATCATGGTGGAAGGCAAAAGGCACGTCTTACATGGCAGCAGACAAGAGAGAAGAGAATGAAAGCCAAATGAAAGGGATTTCCCCTTAAAAAAACGTCAGATCTTGTGAGACTTATTCACTACCACGAGAACACTATAAGGGAAACCACCCCCATGATTGAGTTATCTCTCAGTGTGTCCCTCCCATAACATGTAAGAATTATGGGAACTGTAATTCAAGATGAGATTTGGGTGGGGACACAGCCAGATCTCGTCACCCAGGCTGTATTTGTCCGACCTATCAATAATAATTTAATTGTACACTTAAAAATAACTAAAAGAGTATAACTGGATTGTTTGTAACACAAAGGATAAATACTTGAGGGGATGGGTTTTCCATTATATGATTATCATGCATTACGTGCCTGTACCAAAAATATCTCATATACCCCATAAACATATACATCCGCTGTGTTTCCACAAAAATAAAAAAAAATACAAAAAAAAAAAAAGATCTAGGTGTCTGGATCCACCTTCTAGGGTAGGTTTGCATGGATCCAAGGGGTGAAGGTTGAACCCGGCTGATTCATGGTACATCAGACACATGACATCCTTCTTCTATGTCCATGTCCCCAACTGTAGCTCTGCCAGGGAGTTCCAGGAAACCAGGATGGAGGGTTTTGTGCTAAGATCTGTCTTTTATCCATTTAAATTACAATACTGGAATAATTGTGTTTGTGTACAAACGGTCATAAGTGTACTTAAATGGTACCTTTGCCATGTGCTAAAGTTACTTTTCATTATGACCTATTTGTACAGCATTTGAACCAAATATCTGAGCTCAAAAATGTAAACGTGCTTTTAGTTTTGCTCTGCAGGTTAGGTCAGCGGACGTCTGAAATAAATATGATTGCAAGGGTGAAGGTGACATGATTGACTTAAATCAAGCAATTTCTCCATTAAAGCATTGAATCCTCAACTCATAAAGACACTCTTTACCAGATGAACTGTAAGGTTGTCCAGCATTTGTCATATTAGGCAATTTGAAAGGAAAGAACAGTTATAAAAATGAATGTAATTCTCGGTTGAAGAAAAAAAAAATCCAGTTTTTACAGCAGGGGGGTGGTTAACTTTCCGCAGATTAAAAACAGGTTTCACAGCAATTCTGCTGCTATAACATTCTACAATTAAAACATAAGAAGAAACAGCTCTGGTGCCAAAGAAGACAGTTGTGGGAATTAGTTTGTTTGGGGACAGGGAGGCAGGTTCCCCCTGCAGCATCAAAGGTTATTTTCTTTCCCCTAGGAACAGCAGTGTTGCCATAAACGGTGCTGGTTTGCTTCCAACCCCCTTTTCTGAGCTGCTTTCAATTAGCAGGGATTATTAAACTGGAAACGTTTTAAACTGCTGCCGAAGCGGCTTTCCGGCCTTATGAGCTGAGGCCTTATGAGTGGAGCTAGAGGCATCACAATAAAAGCTGATTGATTAGGGAGGAAGGCACTGATAGCAACTGATGCCCAGTGTCATGTTCTATGCGTTTCACAGCCTTCTCTTTCCCCACCAAACTGTGCGTCTTCATGGGGAGTTTGACTTTGGCTTCTCTCTCTGGTGCCTTCTGCAGCCTGGAGGCTCTCAACTTCCATTTCAACTACCTGACCTGGGTCAGCCATATCTCCATGCCCCATCTCCCACCTGGACCCATAGCTAGGGTGGGCAGATCCCAGAGGCAAGGCTCTTGGATTTCTGCATGACTGGCCTTTTTCTCTTTGCAGTTTGATTGTCGGGACATCAGACTAACAGCGACAATAACACATATCTGCAAAATATAGGCCACAGAGCATTGGTGGAGGTAGAGGTGGGAGCAGGTGTCTGTGTCTTGTTGGAGGGTTTCAAAAATGGAAGCATTTCCCTAAAGTTTGATCGTCAATGACCTTGTCTTCTAGTGATCTTTCTTAAAGTTTCTTGTATGCATACCTGATTTCTTCAACTAAATTAATTAATTTATTTGATAACACATAGTACTTGGTTGGCATGGTGCTAAATTTTTAAAGGTATTTACTTTTTATGTTTAATTCTAGCAACAAATCCCTGATTTGTTGGTAGAATAGGTAGAGTTAACAGCCCGATTTTACAGAGGAGTAAACAGGCCTGTGGGTGGAAAGGCTGACTTCCAAATGAGGGAGAACGCTTCACCACTGTGTTGCTTCTTGCATTAAACCTGTTCCTGCTCTGAGTGAGGCGAGTGGAACAGATCCTCTGTTCCTCCCCAGGTCATTCACTACTTTAAAAAAAAAAATCATGGATTCTTTTAATACATGCTGGTTGTGTGTGTCCAAGCTCTGAAGATGGTGGTGGACTAGTCAGACCAGCTGCCTCCTCTTGTTGGGACAGGGCTTATGCCCTAGCCTCTGTTTCCGATCAGTTTGCAAGGAGAATGCATATACCCACATTGCCACTTACCACGAGGAAGCTCGGCTTCTCAGCGTTGCCTAATTACTTGAGTTGTAAAGGTTCAGCAACCCAGCTTGTGTTGGGTGGACTGGAAAAAGGAGACGGGGTCTACTTTTTGGTTACGCAGTGGGCTGCCTTCAAACCGCCTCCCCCCTTCTTTTCTGGCAGAAAGGGGCTGGAGTGAAGGTGCGGCGTAGGTGTTGGGGAGTGGCAGAAAGCAGTTTCCCTAGGGGCGGGGCCCGGGGTGAGGCCGACCACAGTTATTCCAGGATTATGACTCAAAGCACACCAACAAGAAGCATTTATTACCTCCGAAGTAGTGCTGGGTCTGCAGTGCTGAATGGAGAGGTGAGGTATTGCAGCTGTTATCTTTTGAACTAACTGCTATTGCGTGTCCCATGACCAGCCGTGGCAGGGTTTTTGTTCCCATGAATGAATGGGCTATAAATCTGTCGGAGCTGACGGTAGCAGCAGTACTAGAGGGTGTAAAGAGAAAATGTGCAGAAGAATCTTGTGGTCTTTGCTTGCCTGGAAAATGAGTTCAATAAAATGGAGGTGATCAGTGCTTATTTATAGGGCAAACTGATACATCCAGCATTGGCCGTCAGAGCCTAACTTAGTGTTTTCTCATTTACAGTCACTCTGTTGTAAAGCACATCTGTGCACCGAGGGCACTCGTGGAGCTTCCAGCAATTGCAGCGGTGGAAGAAGTAGAGGAGACACTTGCAGATAAAGGGATGTTTTCCTCTCTGTTTCTAAGCTTCAGGAGCCTTCAGAGGTAGCTGTCTGTAGAGCTGTAGTTTGAGGTTTGTAACAGGCAGGAAAATTCGAGGCCGAAAACAGTTCCTTATTTACATTTCAGTTTTGAGGGTGAATGGCAGGAAATGGGATAAAATTAATCGCCATTTTTCAGGCCCCCGAAACAATAAATTCCAGCAGCCATAAATTTGGAGCTGGGTTAAGTACTGAAAACAATTTATTGCTAATTTTTCCCTTAATTGCATTCCCAAGAAGAAGGGTTTGGTGCTTACTGGTGGCATTATTATATAAAAATTATTCGTTAGAAAGCACAGTGAACAGTAAATCAGAAGCTTACCTGAAACAGGGTCAGGGTTCCTCACAATTCATCCTCGCCCTCACCCAGCCTGTCTCCAGCGAGGTCTTCAGGAAAGAAAAGGATCAGGGAAAATGCTCCCGCTGTCCCCTCGCCCCTCCTCTGTGACACTGTGCGCAGATTAGGTGTTGATTCAATAAGATGCTTCACCTTCTAAAAGTGATAGTGTGAATCACGTGTGGAAGCAGAGGGGACATAATGGAACATCACTGCACGGCATCCCTGCCTCATTTAATTTGTTTTGAGGCTGCTAGCCGTGTCAGGCTAACTGCACTTGAGGCCAGTCAACAGTCTGACCCTGTTGGTGGAGAAAGTTGAAAGACAGTGGCATGGTGTCAGAAGCTGCTGGGATGAAGTCAACATCCGTTCCTGTCTCCCCTTGGGAAAGCCGTGTTCCAGGGTGAGCCTCCTCTGCAAAAAAGGACTTGTTGGGACTGGACGTCTGAGAGCTGGGGCTGGCCTTGGGGAAGAGAAGCACTGCAAGTCATTTTACACTATGTGGGAGACTTGCTGTCCTTTGGTTGTTTGATGGGCAGACTTTGCTCAGATGGGGATGGTGAGATGTCATCTTCCTGCAAATGCCATCTGTGTTCCTTCAGGTATACAGCAGGCCATCGGTGGGAACTCACCTGCTTAGATCAGTCTCCTTGGCATTTTACAGGCAAAGAGAGAGTGATGGATTTGCCATTCCAAACCAGCCGTAGGTGGAGCCTGTGCCCATCGGAGAGCTCCTGGAGGTTGAAACTGCAATTCTGACGGCCATTTGGGGAAGAGCCAATGGGTGCCAAGCGTTTATGATGTGACAAGTACATCTGCATCACGGATGGTGAGGTCAGTGGGAGCGGTTAGATGGAAGCTCTTCTGTCCCTTCCATAATGGCATCTGTCATCTCAGGCCGGCAATGGCTATGATGGTGGGAGGACCCACCCCCCTGCTGCTTGGGGCATGCTCCCACTGCTGGCCAGGGTGGGAGAATGGCAGGAAGACTGTGAGGGAGGGGCAGGGCATCAGGGGCACTGACAGTCTTCCCAGGAAACGGACAAGATGGGGAAAGTACACACTTCAGGACCAAACAAAATGGCACATTCACAGGGTCCTTCCTCCCTCCTCTTCCTCATCTGCCTTCCTCTTCCTCCTCCCCCATCCTCCTCCCCTCCTCCTCCTCTTCCTCCTCCTCCTCCTCCTCCTCTTCTTCTTCTTCTTCCTCTTCCTCTTCCTCTTCTTCTTCTTCCTCTTTTTTGACAGAGTCTCACTCTGTCTCCCAGGCTGGAGTGCAGTGGCGTGATCTCAGCTCACTGCAACTTCCACCTCCTGGGTTCAAGTGGTTCTCCTGCCTTGACCTCCCGAGTAGCTGGGATTACAGGTGCCTGCCACCACACCTGGCTAATTTTTGTATTTTTAATAGAGATGAGGTTTCACCATGTTGGCCAGGCTGGTCTTGAACTCTCGACCTCAGGTGATCCACCTGCCTTGGCCTCCCAAAGTTCTGCGATTACAGTTGTGAGCCACCATGCCTGGCCTGAAAATCCTCATCTTCCTTTTTAGGCCAGCCAAGGCAGAGGCTCACAGATGGAACTGCAGGCCACAGCATCACCCCATCTCTCAATCTTATGACAGCTGACTATCAAGAAATTTCTGTAAAAAGAAATCATTAAATAAAAAAGATACCTGCACTTTTATGTTTATTGTAGTACTATTTAACCCAGTGTTCATCAACAAATGGGCAGAAAAAGTATGGTACATATACACAATGGAATGTTATTAAGCCGTAGAAAAGAAACTAAAATCATTTCTTTTGCAGCAATATGGATGGGACTGGAGGTCATTACCTTAAGTGAAACAAGCCAGAAACAAAAAAACAAATATTGCATGTTCTCACTGATATGTGGGAGCTAAATAATGTGTACATGTGGATGCACAGTGTGGAATGGTAGACAATGGAGACTCAGAAGGGGGCGGGGTGGAAGGAGGTGGATGATGAGAAATTACTCATTGAGTACTATGCGTGTTATTTAGGTGATGGATCCTCTAAAGCCCCGACTTCACCACTGCACAATCTATGCATGTAACATGATTGTACATGCACCCCATACATTTATACAAAGATTATCATAAAAAATAAAGTTGGATATATAACCCCCCAAAAAGAAATTCCTGTAAATGAAACGTGCGCCCAAGCTGATTCTACAGCTTTCTATCATGACCAAGGAGAATTTCTCACACCTCTTACTTCCTCTTTCTTCCTTTCCCTATTCCTGCCCTCTAACTCCTCAGAAACAAGACACCTTCTCTGGGGTTTGTTGGTATGAGCTAAGTGGCCAGAGTGTGGGCAACTGAGGGCAAACATCAAAAATAAGGAACTGAACTAAAAAGATGAACCTGCTCACGTAGGTACATGGCAGTGCTATTCACAATAGCAGCTACATGGAACCAGCCCAGGTGCTCACCCGCAGTGGATTGGATAAAGAAAATGTGGCACATTTACACCATGAAATACTACATAGCCACAAAAAAGAATGAAATCCTGTCCTTTGCAGCAACATGGATGCAGGTAGAGGCCATTATTCTAGGTAAATTAACTCAGAAACAGAAAAGCAAATGTCACATGTTCTCACTTATAAGTGGGAGCTGAACATTGGGTACTCATGGGCACAAAGATGGAAAACAGACTACTGAGGATTCCTAGAAGGGAAGGAGGGAGTAAAGGCTGAAAAACTACCTATTCGGTACTATGCTCACTATCTGGGTGGTAGAATCACTTGTACACCAATCATCAGCATCACACAATATACCCATGTAACAAATCTGCACAAGTACCCCTTGAATCTAAAGAACAGCAAGAAGAGCTGAGCCTGTAGACCTTGGGTGAGGAGCAAAGGAGGAGAAGCCTTGATTCCTGGCCTTCAGGAGGCTGAGCCAGAAGCAGAAGCCAGAACAAGTTCTTGCAGAGCTGGGGGTCGCGTGCAGTTTGCGGTAAGTCATTCTGACAGCAAGAGCTGTGGGGGTTCAGGGCCTGTAAAGAACAAAAGCAAAACATTGCTTTTTGAATATAGGAGTAATACAAATTTATTTTTGAACATTCAGAAATACAGGGAAGTTTCAAGCAGAAAATAAACACTGCCTGTAATCCCGCTATCCAGAGATAAACCTTGTTAAATTTTTTATGCATTTCTTTACAGGCCTGTGGGCATTTAGATGTCTTATTATTTTTTCAAAATTGGGATTCAACTATAC
Source organism: Papio anubis (assembly GCF_008728515.1). NCBI lineage: Eukaryota > Metazoa > Chordata > Mammalia > Primates > Cercopithecidae > Papio > Papio anubis. Next base: position 24,301,694 of record NC_044995.1, read on the forward strand.
ATATAGTTTTTATATCCTGTCCTTTTTTTCCTCCCCCTTAACATATTGTAAACATTTTCTATGTCCTTGATGGTTTTCAGACTTTTTTTGGTTCAATTTTAAGAATTCACAGAGTTGCATTTTATAGATGTGTTAAATAAAAGTTACAGGAGGCTATTGTTTTCTACTAAGCTTCTGCACTAGGCTTCCACAGAGCAGACTAAAAATCAAAATGGAGTTCCCCATGCTAACATGCTGTTACTGAAACACCAGGGGTTCTGTCTAGGCCCTGCTTCTCACCACATAGAAAGCCAATTACTGAGAAAACAATTATTGCCAAGGGAGAAGGCTTTAATCGGGTGTCGCAGCCGTGGAGATGGGAGGTCAGTCTCCAATTCCTCTCCCTGGCTGGTCTAAAATTAGGGACTTATATAGCAGGGAAGAAATGTAACATGTGTTGGAAAACAGGGACCAGGGAATGGTGAGGAAGCAATCATGATGAGTGAGGGGTCTGGCATCTCCTTGTCTGGATGTGGTGATCTGGTGAGTTTCAATTCTTTCCTACTTTTTGAGGGGTCTGGGAGTATTTTCCTGAGGAAGGAATTCAGATAAAACAAATGACCAGAAATACCATTTGACCCAGAAATCCCATGACTGGGTATAAACTCAAAGGAATATAAATCATTATTTTACAAAGACACATGCACACGTATGTTCACTGCAGCACTATTCACAATAGCAAAGGCATGGAACCGACCCAAATGCCCATCAGTGATAGACTGGATAAAGAAAATATGGTACATACACACCATGGAACACTATGCAGCCATAAAAAGGAATGAGAACATGTCCTTTGTGGGGACATGGATAAAGCTGGAAGCCTTTATCCTCAGCTAACTACAACAGGAACAGAAAACAAAACTCCGCATGTTCTCACCTATAAGAGGGAGCTCAACAATGAGAAAATATGGACACAGGGAGGGGAAAAGCACACCCAGGGCCTGTTAGGGGGGCGAGGGGAGGGAGAGCATGAGGACAAATATCTAATGCACGTGGGGTTTAATACCTAGATGACAGGTTGATAGGTGCCGCAAACCACCATGGCACACATTTACTTATGTCACAAACCTGCACGTTCTGCACATGTATCCTGGAACATAAAGTAAGATAAAATTTAAAAAACAAAACAAAACAGAAAACAAATGCAAGTTGCAGGCTTTGAGAGCAGAAGAGTTAGTATCTATGTTTATCTGAAAGCACTGTCTAAGGAAGTGTTGGATCTGTTTCAGTTTCCCAGTCACCAAAACTAAACTCAGTTGTTATCTGACCTTCTCAGAAATCGGGAGAGAGATAACAGCCACTTTCCCAAACAGGTCTGTTTCAATCCTCAATCCGCATGATAATGAAGTTCCCTCTGCTTTAATCCTCACACAAAAAAGGAAGCCTGCAGTAACCCGATATTAATGAATCAGTTATTTTTCTATTGTTCTGTCTAAAAGTAACGAATCCTCTCTTTGTTCTTTGTTTCTGCTTTCTTCAGCCTTCTCTGTTAATAAAGCAAATTCTGCAGGGCTCACTGGATCACTCATTCTGTGTTTTGGAAAAAGGTGTTGCCTGATTCTAGAATTGCAAATAAAGCGAATTGAGCGCTTTAAACTCATTTGTTGTGCTGTTGTCTCTTGAATACCCCGGGGGGTTACGGATGCCCACTCTTCTCCACCCACCCATTACGCATTTGAAACTCTACATACAATTTTGACTTCCCCAAAACTTAGCTGCTAGTACTTACTGCTGACTGGACTCCTTCCAATAACGTAAACAGTCACTTAATACATATTTTTAATGTTACATGTATTACATGCTGTATGCTTACAATAAAGTATGCTAGAGCAAAAATGTTATTTGAAAAGTCATAAGGAAAAGAAAATGCATTTGCTGTTCAGTAAGTGGAAATGGTTTATCACAAAGGTTTTCATCCCCATCATCTTTCCATTGAGTAGGCTGAGGAGGAGGAGGAAGAGGAGGGGTTGGTCTTGCTGTCTTGGATGGCGAGGTGGAAGAAAATCTGAATGTAAGCGGACCCAAGAAATTCAAACCCATGTTGTTCAAGGGTCAATTGCAGTTTTGTCTTTTGACAGACGCATCATATTGTTTGACCATTTCCTTTATGGCAAACATGAAGTTGCTTCTGATTTTTTCACATTACCAGTGAAGTTGTGGCCAGTGTTTTTTTTACCATGGATCACTGGGTGCCCTCTGGATATTTCTTTATGGTGAAGTCCTAGAAGAGAAAGTCCTAGGGAGTGAGGCCCCTTTATTTCGAAATATTTGTCCCCCAAGTAAGGTTGGCTCTGTGAGCTTTGTGGGAGAGTGACAGCCTAGATTTCCAAATAAGAGATAGCCTCTGCAAAGCTGTTTGTTTGATAGATCAAAATATTTAAAATGGGAATTTCTTTTATGGTGGAGGTTGAATACATTTCCATATGTCTCTTGTGTATGTGTATTTCTTTTCTCGTGCATTGTTTATTTGCCCACTTTTCTCTTGAGGATTAAGTCTTTGAAAGTGCTCTTCACAGCAGAAAGATATCAACTGTTCAACGACTTGTCCCTCTTTGGATGGGGTTGAAAAAGGAGATATGGGGGGCTGGAGTTTGAACTAGGCCTTGAGTAGTTGTGAGCAGGATTTTGATAGCTGGATCCTAGGTCAGTCCAAAAGGCATCTTCTTAGGTGAGCCATGAACAAGAATACACTGAGGAAAACCATAGCCTTACTTTGTACATTTAAGAAAGGAAGTCGAGTGAACAAGGGCAAATTATTTTTGGTCTTGGTCTCTGCCGAAACTAACATGCAAGGAGCCATAAATATTTACTTATCTGTGAAAGGCAGCATGCTGACAGCATTCTTGGAGAGGTTCTTCATTAAATAAAACCAGACAACTTGGCATTACTTAGAATTTCTTTGCTAGTTGATTATATTGGTCTGGGATGCAGAAGACCGGGAAAAAAAATCATAAGACTTGTGGGAATCTTCTAGCTTTTCACTGCATCATGTGCATGTGTGTGTGTGTGTGTGTGTCTGTGTGTGTTTGTATTAACCAGTGAAACATTTTATGGAATTGATGGCGGACCTGGTCTTCAGCACCCCCAGCACCCCATTCTCCACGATGGCTGCCTTGTGTTTTTATGTTTTTAGTGTTTACACACACGTGGGATTAGGAAGCACTCCATTGGCTGGTTCAGAATTTGGATTGACTCTGATTGGCTCTGTGGTAGGCTGTTAATGATCACTGCCATCATTTCAGAGGGTGTTGGCAAGGTGATAATGCAATTAACATCTCCCTCTTTGATAGAGAATGAGGTGAAGACAAGCTGACTTTTGGAACCTGATGATCACTGATAATTAGGGGAAACCCTCGAGGGGAAGATATTGGGCTGTTTTAACAACTGCACCCGAACACATGTGCAGCAAGCCCACCTCTGAAACCACTTGAGGGCAAATAAATGCCCACTGGTCCCATCCCTTTGGGGTTGGGCTGGGCACAGCCATTCTGCACTTTATTTTTAGCAAATGTGTATTGCTAATGTGGCCAGAACCGCTGGTGATGTTTCAGGAAATTTATTTAAAATTCAATTTGTACATCGTGACTTTAAGCACTACTTTTGGGGAAGTGTGTTTTGCATTATGCCATATCAGTTCGGGATTATGGACTCTGAGGGAATATGTATAATTTTTATGCACTATGTTTATTGGCACATTTGTGCTAATAGCCAATAAGATGATATTGCTGTCTTAATACCATGCGAGTCTCTGTGACTCTGTGGCTAATGAGTGGGGGCCTCTGAGTACCTGACTGAGGCCGGGAAGGGGGCAGCATGGGCTCTGGGATATGGGGTATGATGCTGGGAATCCAAACATTGGCTTGGCAGATTGTACCCTTATAATATGGAAGAGGGAACCTGTAATGCAGAGAGGAAATCCGGGTCCAACCGGGGAACGGTACCACCAGGGAAACACTGACATTGCCTTTACAGCAAAGTGACCATCCTTGGGAGAGAAAAAACAATCCCGAAGATATTTAGTCCTTAATTAAATAAAGCCATGTCCTCCTGATTGGCTTCCAGTGACCCTTCTGCTCCCAGGAACTGGAGATTTTGCTTTTTGCAGTGAATTTATGGCAACCTCTGGACAGATAACAAGATGTTGGACAGCTGACCCTCCAACTTGATTCTAGCTTCTCTCTGTGAATTTCATGTGATAATTTTCCAAGGCGTACCTCTCACGTTGAATTATTCATGGAAATTACACCAAGAAACAGTATATACATACATATATATATATATATATATATATTCGGTGCAAATATCACATTAGTGCAAACCGTGTTCATTGGAAAATTAAAACCAAAAAAAGTCCCTTAAAATGAAATAAAAAATTAAGAAATAGGGCATTTTTTTGCTTCAAGGAATGCCTATTGGAGATTAGGTTTCTGTATATCCCAAGAGGCAGCCAGTAGAGATTTGGGGCTGAAGTCTGGCCTTAGAAGCTGTCACCTTTCTTTTTTCGGGGGAGATGGAGTCTGTTACCCAGGTTGGAGTGCAGTGGCACGATCTTGGCTCACTGCAACCTCTGCCTCCTGGGTTCAAGTGATTCTCCTGCCTCAGCCTCCTGAGTGGCTAGGATTACAGGCGCCCACCACCATGCCCTGCTAATTTTTGTATTTTTAGTAGAGACGGGATTTCACCATATTGGTCAGACTGCTCTCGAACTCCTGATCTCAAGTGAACTGCCCCCCTCGACCTCCCAAAGTGCTGGGATTATAGGCATGAGCCACCATGCCCGGCTAATTTTTGTATTTTTAGTAGAGATGGGGTTTCAACATGTTGGTCAGGCTGGTCTCGAACTCCTGACCTCAAGTGATCAGCCCGCCTCAGCCTCCCAAAGTGCTGGGATTACAGCGGTGAGCCACCGCACCCAGCCCCGGAAGCCATCACCTTTGTCAAAGCCAAGAGCTGAACCACAGCCGGAAAGCAGAAAACGGCTACTTTACCTACATCCTGTAGGTTCTACTGCCTCTCTTTTGTACCCAACTAGGTGATCTGATGTTAAAATGTGAAGTTGTATCAATAGGCAACTTCCATGAAGTCTCATGAAAGAAGGAATCTGGCTGGTGGAGGGACTTCAGAGTCCTTTGGATGCCACGGGACTTTCTCAGCTAGGACATGTTTGATTCCTAGACTAACTTGGTCAGAAGAGTTGCCTTTCCTTCACCCCTAGACACGGAATGTATTCATGTAGTACATCGACTCATAATGATCTTTTTATCATTTACAATGCAGGGCATAGGACTGGGTTCCTTGTAGGGAGGGGGTGGCAGAGAAATCCCCCTCCTGCAACCCAGAAATCCTGGGAGCTGCCCTCCCTCTGTGGGGTTCCAAGGATCATGTCTTCTCCCCAGCTCTCCTCCTTACTTCCAAACCAAGATATCCTCTGCCAAGCCCCATCGCTTCTCCTGTGCATTGGTAGGATTGGAAAGCTACTTGCGCTGGTGATCCCACCTCCCAGGGAGAACTAGCATCTTAATAAAGGAGTGTTAATGGCAAAGCTGTTTTCAGCCTAAGGGAGGGGCAGGTCATGGTGACGGTTTGGGCAGCAGGTGTGACTTTAGAATGATATTTCAGACACATGGATGTAAGGTGTGGAATAATAGTCATTGGAAATGCTGAAGGGTGAAAGAGGAGGGAAGGATGAGAAATTACTTAATGGATACCATGTACACTCTTGGGGTGATGGCTACACTAGAAGCCCAGTCTTCACTGCTGTGAAATACGTCCATGGAGCAAAACTGCATTTGTACCCTGGATAAAGAATAATTACACTTTTTTAAAAAAGGATATTTTGTAAATCCACCCTGTGCCAAGAATATAAAAATGTTCATCTAATTTTCACCTGGGTTTTATGGTTTTTATTTTGCCACATTTACATCTTCATGCTACTTGGGATTTTCTTTCTTTCTTTCTTTCTTTCTTTCTTTCTTTCTTTCTTTGTTTCTTTGTTTCTTTCTGTCGCCCATGCTGGATTGCAGTGGCCGGATCTCAGCTCACTGCAAGCTCCGCCTCCCGGGTTCACGCCATTCTCCTGCCTCAGCCTCCCGAGTAGCTGGGACTACAGGCGCCCGCCACCTCGCCCGGCTAGTTTTTTGTATTTTTTAGTAGAGACGGGGTTTCACCGTGTTGGCCAGGATGGTCTCGATCTCCTGACCTCGTGATCCGCCCGTCTCGGCCTCCCAAAGTGCTGGGATTACAGGCTTGAGCCACCGCGCCCGGCTGGGATTTTCTTTCTTTCCTTCCTCCCTCCCTTCCTCTTTCTCTTCCTCCTCCTTCTCTTCTTCTTCTTCCTCTCCTTCTTCTCCTTCCTCTTCTCCTTCTTCTTCTTTGAGACAGGGTCTTGTTTTGTCACCCGGGCTGGACTGCAGTGGTGCGATCATAGCTCACTGCAGCCTTGACCTCCTGGGCTCAGGCAATCCTCCTGCCTCAGCCTCCTGAATAGCTGGGACTACAGACCTGTGCCATCACGCCCGGCTAACCTTTTTGTATTTTTTGTAGAGTTGGGAGTCTCACTATGTTGCCCACACTTGTCTCAAACTCCCAGATTCAAGCAACCTTCTTGCCTCAGGGTCCCAAAGTACTGGGATTAGTGACATGAGTCATTGCACCCAACTCTTTGTATTTTGCCTCATTCAATGGAAAGACCAATGTTGTCTGCAGTGCTGGCATTGCCGTCATCTTGGTATTATTACCTGTCTTTGTGATCTCATTGTCTCCTCCAAATTGGCTCCTCTTCCCCATGTGGATGCCAAGCACCCAGGCATCCGAGGAAGAAAATGAGTTGAGAGGTCACTCTTGTCCCTTCCTTCTTATCCCACTCACGGTTTCTGCAAGCTGGCCTTAGTACCAGACTCTCCACACCTCCTACCCCACCCTTCCTCTCTGCAGCCTCAGGTCCAGCTGTCTTCTACACATGGGCAGGGCTCCAGCTGCCCCAGACAATCCCACCTGCCACCTGCACATATTGTCTCCTTCCACCTGCTCATTATGTCAGAATGCCTTTGCCACTTCTGTGTCTATTAAACCCCAAGTCTCAAAGTGCTGCCTCCTCCAGGAAGCCTTCCTCACTTGCTCCTCTACCACCACACACTTTGCTTTCGTGTTTGCCGCAAGCTCTCCTCACTGCCTTCGGCAGCAGCAGACGAGATCCTTCCTGGTCGGGGGCACCCCTCACACCAGAGCTCAGTGCCGGAAATGGAGTGCATTGGCTATAGTAGGACCACTAATGACAGCTACCATTTTGGGAGGCTGGAGGGTGTAGCAGAGTCAAGATTCCAACCTGGGACTGGCTCCTTCAGAGCCTGGCTATGGTAGAGTTGCTGGGTGTGGAATGTCAGCTTGGTGGCCACAGTGGTGAAGGCCAATTACCTGCCTCCTGGAAACTTACTCTTGCCTCCTGGGGATGCCTTTCGATTAAGACCAGGGAACTAGGATGCTGGTCCTATTGCAAAGGGACTCCCAGAGATCTGGGCCTTACCTCTCTGAAAATTCTACTCCGCCAAGAAGCAGAGTTTTACTGGCTTCAAGGTGACCTGGTGAGGCCCAGGAGAGCATCATTGGAATGTCCCATTCTAAGGGACTACAACAGCGTACATACCCGTCTGATGTTTTATTTTTTTCAATGTCCTCTTATTAATGTTGTATGTAATATAAATCAGTGCCCCTCGGAATAGTGCATTTGAATGCTCCTTAGAACCTTCCATTTACTGCCGAGCACATGCCTAAGCATGTGACATGAGCTGGCCATTTTTTTTTTTTCTCCAGACAGGGTCTCACTCTGTCACCTAGCCTGGAGTATAATGGTGCAATCATAGCTCACTGCAGCTTCACCCTCCTGGGCTCAAGGGATCCCAGGTAGTCCTTGTCCTCCTGAGTAGCCAGGACTACAGGCTGCATCACCTAACACCCAGCTACTTTTAAACATTTTTTGAAGAGTTACAGTCTTGCCCTGTTACACAGGCTGGAGTGCAGTGTCTGTCATGCAGGCTGGAGTGCAGTGGCAGTCACGCAGGCATGGTCACAGTTCATTGCATACTCAAACTCTTGGGCTCAAGGGATCCTCCTGCCTCAGCTTCCTGAGTAGCTGGAACTACAGGCATGCACCATCACACCCGACTTATTTTTAATTTTTTTGTAGAGACAGGGTCTCACTATGCTGCCCAGGCTGGTCTCAAACTGCTGGACTCGAGTGATCCTCCTGCCTCAGCTTCCAGAGTAGCTAGGACTACAGGCATGAGCCACCACCACCTCTGGCTATTTTTTTTTTTTTTTTTTTGTAAAGACAATGTTGCCGTGTTGCCCAGGCTGGTCTGGAACTCCGGGCCTCAAGGGATCTTCCCACCTTGGTCTCCCAAAGTGCTTGGATTACAGATGTGAGCCACAACACCTTGTCCCAAATGGCCGTTTTTGTCCCCATTATATAGGTGAGACATACAGTCCAGCGTACAGGGAGTAGGTGAGGAAGTACAGGGACATGTGAAGGGTAGGAATGGAATAGCCAAAGTCTAGATGGCAGCAGTGACTGTTATCCCTCCCTGCAAATCTCCCATTCCACAGAGTGACTGGGCACGAATACCTTCACGTCTTCCACTTCCCTCTCCCAGGTCCTTCCCAGCCCTGCCCAGCAGTGACTGCTGGTGCTTAGGGTCCGGAACTCCCGTGGCCAGGAGGAGAGGTGGAAGGTGAGCCATAGCCCCCTCCCTCCCCTTACTTTTGTAGACACACCACATTGCCCCCTTTGAAAAAATTTCCTCTTTAATAACTGTACTTAGGTGTTTTTTTTAGATCCCGTAGTGTTTGCAACAACTGTTATGGCTCTATTATGATAATACAAGAAAGTTACATTATGAAATAAATGCATTTTAAGGTTTTTCCCTGGCAACATAATGTAAGGATCATTCTGCGTGTTGGTACTAAAGAATCAAAAACAGTTTAGTGAGTGGATGTGAACACTGTTTCTTGTCATCCAGTTAATGGATCTACTGTAGTATTTGTGTTCCTTCCAGCCTGGCTGCCGTACATCAATGAAAAATTATGTTTTTTTCCTCCGTGCTACAACACCCGTCATCTTTATAGTCAACGCATTCCCCTTCAAGTCGTGCGGTGTAAAATGCCTACCATTTCTCGGCCCCTTTCCCTCCCCGTCATTTACCTGGTTCTCGGCAATCGAGGGTCAGTGCTTCCTCTTATTAATGTTCTGTGTAATAGAAATCAGCGCGCCCGTGTTACTCATGTGGAAGCCCGAGCAAACAGCAGCTGTTAGTGTGCAAAGGGCAGACAGGAAGCCTAGCTTTATTTTTTTAACCCTCTTTGTTTACTGGATCTCTGCAGTCAATCACAGCCCCTCTTTGCATTTAAAGCAAGCCTGCCTGACTCCTGGAAACAGGCACCGGCTGCGGACACTGGCAGGAAAATCCAGAAGAGCCAGGATGCTGGCCCCATTGCCAAGGAATTCCCAGAGACCTGGCTTTGCGTCTCTGAAAATTCTGCTCTCCCAATCAGCAAAGTGTTCGTGGCTTCCAGGTGACCTGGTAACGTGCAGGAGAGCATCCTTCACCAGTGAATGAGCTCTCCAACTCACATAATTTTAGGGTCACCGGGAAGCATGGCTTACTATGGCCAACTATTATCCCACTGGCTCTCTGGAAACTTCTATATCCTATCTCAATCTGCAGTCATGTTTCACCCCAGAGTTGCAAACCAGACACCTGTAGGGGCCAGGCAGGTAGTGCCATCAGTGACACGGGATAGAAGCCCCACTGACAACCGCCCTGCCCCAGCTGACCTAGCCAGGAAGGAATGCAACCCAGAATTGCCTAGTCCTCCATTATTTATGTAGAAGTGGTAGTACAGACTTAAAAGCAAAACCTGATTTTTTAAATGTTGGGTAATTAAAGTAAAAAATAATTTGTGCATGTCAAACCAAGTCAGGCCACAGAGAGACAGTGACTTTCTAGTGGCTAACCTCTTCCACATCCTGGCCTTGCTGTGTGACCTCAGTCATGGCTGCAGTGGAGAGGATGCAGGGGTGGAAATTGCTTGGGGGCTGTATTAGTCCATTTTGTGTTGCTATGCAGCAATAGCTCAGACAGGGTAATTTACAAAGAAAAGAGGTTTATTTGGCTCACAGTTCTGCAGGCTGTATAAGCGTGGCACCCACATTGGCTTGGCTTCTGGTGAGGCCTCAGGAAACTTTCAGTCATGGGGGAAAGTGGACAGGGAGCAGGGGTGTTACATGGCGAGAGAGGTAGCAAGAAAGAGAGAAGAGGTGACAAGTTCCTTTTAATAACTAGCTCTTGCATGAGCTAACATAGTGAGAACACACTCATTACCGTGGGGAGGGCACCAAGGATTCATGAAGAATCCACTCCCATGATCCAAACACCTCCCACCAGGCCCCCCCCTCCAACACTGGGGATCACATTTCAACATGAGATTTGGAGGGGACAAATATCCAAACCACATCAGGTGCCCTCTCATCTAGCCTTCATTGAATGTGTCCTCACAGGTGTTGGAGCAGTCAGGGCTGAGCAGCATGAAACATCCTAATTGCCAAGGAGTGGCCCCCATTCCCGTGACAGCAGTGCTGCCTGGGAGGATGAGCAAGTCCTACCTAAACGTTCTTTCCTGTGCCTCCCTCTACAGAGCACAGCTCCCTGCAAACCTGCCACCCACAGTGCTGTTCCAGATCCAGGCTTTGCTGGGGACTTCAGGGGATGTCAGAGCCTGGGTGAGCACTGAGCCAGAGACATTTGGAAGTTCGGAATGGAGGCATTTGGGGAATCTCGCTTGACGTTCCCAAAGAGATGCTGCCAGGTTTGGGGCTGTGGTTTGGTTTTTTGTCCTTGCTCGACTCTGTGATCTTATGGGTCTCCTCCCCACCATGTTCTGAGATCTTGCTTCGCGTCATGCCCTAGGCTCTGCCCCTGCAGATATTTGATTGAAATGGCTACTTTCCTAGGGAGGGGTACACCGATGAGTTGCTAGCGTTAGAGAGAGAGAGAGAGAGAGAGAGAGAGAGAGAACGAGAGAGAGAGAGAAGAGATCAGCCCTTCCCAATCAAGCCTGCAGAGTGGAGCAAGCTGGCAGCTCATTTCCAAGGTGAAGATGTCATGTGGTCACAGAAAGGAAGGCAGGATGGAGACCTTGGCATTCAGGGTCCTGAGAAGAACCCATCAAGCCACTATCCCACTTGATTCAAGGGGATGCAGGCAGCACACATGACCTATTTCCAAAGTGCTATGTTCCTACGTAGAGTCAGCTGCAGCGTGCTGGTGTAGTGGCCCCCCGGCTCACCGGAGCCATCTGGGAGGCACCTGGTGTCACCACTCCAGGGCCACGAAGGTGGATTTTGCTGCTCTGTCAGCTTTCTTGGAGTTGGCCTAGATGAGCGGGCCTGTGGGCACTGGGATGGAGGCTGAGAGTGTCAGGGTGTGGGACTGGCTGTGTGCCCAGAGGTGCGTGTGGATGCCAGAAGGGCAGGGTGGGGCATGTGTGGGCAGTGGTGGGCACCTGGTGAATGTGTGAGCCTTAGTGCTGAGCTCAGTGTGCTCTGTCCTGAGCTGCTCATGTCCTAGAGCGTGGCAGGGCCACTGCCTCCAAAGGTGATGTAAGTGGCTGCGTGGCCAGGCTGTGCCCATTGGCTCTCCAAGTTCTACGCGGGTGTCAGCCCTCAGTGCCTGATGACAGCATGGGGACCTGGCCTAATGGCTTTCTCCGGAACACTGAGCAGCATTGCTGTGGGTTGGACTTCCCATGATGAGCTCCCAGTGCAATCAAGAATGGATGCACAGAGTGAGTTTTCACATCCGGGGCCCTGGTGCTTCCGGCACTAACTGGGGCAGCGAATGACATTGCTGAGTGGCCTGGGGCTCACGCCAGAGGCTCTTCCGATTCTGCATTCTTGAATTTGGTAGGATTCCTTGGATAAGGCCCTGTGAGGCCCTCTCCCTGCCTTCCGGACCCCCTGCTCTCCAGCACATTCTCGGGGTTTTGTGGATTTTGCTATAATGGGACAGGAGTCAGTGAAAAAGGACCCGTCCTTCATTCCTACCTCCTTGAGTCCCAGCAGTCCCGGCCTGCTCAGGAATGCTGAACAGGTTGAGCATACCTAATCCAAAAATTCAACATCTGAAATGCTCTGAAATCCAAAACTTTCTGTGCCCCGATATGATGCCACAAGAGGAAAATTCCACACCTGACCTCATGTGACAGATCACAGTCAAAACTTTGTTTCGTGGCTGGGTACGATTGCTCACGCCTGTAATCCCAGCACTTTGGGAGGCCGAGGCGAGCAGATCACCTGAGGTCAGGAGTTCGAGACCTGCCTGACCAATATGGTGAAACCCATTCTCTACTAAAAATAGAAAAATTAGCCTGGTGTGGTGGCGCATGCCTGTGATCCCAGCTACTCGGGAGGCTGAGGCAGGAGAATCACTTGAACCTGGGAGGCGGAGGTTGTGGCAAGCCAAGATCGTGCCTCTGCACTCCAGCCTGGGTGACAGAGCGAGACTCTGTCTCAAAAAAGAAACAAAACAAGAACCAAAAGAAAACTTTGTTTTATGCACAAAATTATTAAAAATGTTGTAGGCTGGGTGCAGTGGCTCATACCAGTAATCCTAGCACTTTGGGCGGCTAGGGCGGAAAGATCTCTTGAGGCCAAAAGTTTGAGACCAGCCTGGGTGACAGAGTGAGACCTTGCTCTAAAAACAAAACAGCAAAAATGTATAAAGTTACCTTCATGTGTATATGAAATGTAAACTAATTTTGTGTTTAGGCTTGAGTTTTATCCCCCAGGTGTTTCATCCTATATTTGCAAATACCCTCAAATCTGAAAAATATCCTAAATCCAAAATGCTTCTGGTCCCAAGCATTTTGAATAAGGGATATTCAACCTGTATTTCTACCTGAATGGTGGCAGAAGAGCAGGTGAGGACTGACCCGCCTCGGAAGACAGGCCTTTGCTGAGGTCAGCTGGACTGGGGGTGGGTACCACCTTTGATCATTGTGGCATTTACATGCAGGAACTCAAGAGGACACAGCTCTATCCCCAAATCCTGGCCTACCCACTGGTGAGCACTGCACAGGAGATTTGGAAGCTCAGAAAGGCGGGATTTGGGGAATTCCTCCTGACGTTCTGAATATCCCAAGACTTCCTGAAGAAGAGGCACTCCTGAGCATGGGACTGTGACCTTTTTTCTTTTGTTTTGTTTTTGTTTTTGTTTTTTTTGAGACAGGGTCTTGCTCTGTCATCTCAGTTGGAGTTCGGTGGTGTGATCATAGCTTACTGTGGCCTCAGTCTTCTGGGCTCAAGCGATCTTCCCACCTCTGCCTCCCGAGTAGCGGGGGCTACAGACACGTGCCACTATGCCTGGGTATTTTTTAAAAATTCTTTTTGTAGAGAGGGAATCTATGTTGCCCAGGCTGGCTGCAATCTCCTGAGCTCAAGCAGTCCTCCTGCCTCAGTCTCCCAAAGTGCTGGGATTATAGGTGTGAGCCACATGCCCAGCGAGTGTCCTGCTTTTAAACATTATTTTTTTTCTTTCTCCTTCCTGCCCATTCCTGGTCTTGCCTCTAATCACAAGATAATAGCCTTTGTTCTCCTTTCTGCCAGGCACCCCTTGCATGATGATTCCCTTATTTAATTTTATGTTTGTTTGGAAGTTCTGGAGACTAAATCTTAAAACAATTCAAGCCACTGTGGAATTCTCCCCTCCTCAAGATTACTTCAAGGCTGCAGTTAATTTGTAACCCAGTTCTACCTGAGATGGTGCCAGTCCATTCACCAGATGGGGCAACAGCTCAAGATAGTCATCAAAACAAGTCACATAGACTAGCATCCCCAGTCACTCCTACATGCCCTACATACCAAAATCCCCTTTTAAAGTCCTTACCCTTGACCCAAAAAGCTGAAGCAGTTTCTTTAGGCATGCGCGTGGCTGCTTCCCCGCTGCTAGCTTTGGAAGTAAAGTCACTTTCCTTCCACCACATCTCATCCTTATTATTTGACTTTGCCAGTGGTGAGTTGGTGAACCTGCATTTAGTTACAGAACCTTTACTTTGGTTTCTTGTCCTTGCTTGAGTCCGTGATCTTACGGCTCTCCTTCTCCACTGTATTCCGAGATCCTTAAGGGCAGGAACCAAGACTTTAGCTTTATTTGTTTCCCTGTCACTCTCCGACTTTCTCCTCCTTCCTTTCTCTTTCCCACCCACTGGCCTACCCACCCTCCTCACCCACACTTGTCATCCTTACTTGGAAACAGAAGCGGCTGCTGCTCCTCCTGCCTTGGCAATGCAGATGTGTGATGTGGCCCTTGGGGAGGACCCAGTGTCCGGATGATGCTGTAGGGAGACTCCAGGTGGGAGCGAGGGGGAATGACCCCCACACCTGGGCCCTGCATGAGTGGAGATTTGCCATCTGTCCTCAGAGAATTGCATGTCACATGCCTGGCTGGCCCAACACGGCCATTTGGTCTGTGCCTTTCCAGAATGTAAGTGTCTCTTGGCCCCCTCGAGGCCCCGCTTAGCTGAGTGAGGCTTCGGCCGGTGCCACTCTGTCTCTGCTACATCTCCTGAATGTGGGGTGAGTGCCCGCCCTGGAAAACTTGAGCTGAGTGGAAAGATTCACTCTTGGCGATTTTTTTTTCCTGAGCCTTCCTCCAAGCCAAGGAGGGTCCTCCAAAGAGGGAAGGCCTCGCTGTCTCAGTATGGGTGATATGCGGGGCCCTCTGAACCCTCAACAGGGACAACTAAGGCATCCCTCCAAGGCATGCTTCCAAAGAGAACAGGACTTCAGGTCTCTCAGGCGTGGCGTGAGCTCACCTGCACTCACTGACTTAGTGGGTCTATGGTGGTGGTTTGGTTCCACCATGGCCTTGAGACTTCCTGGAAGTGGGGTTCAGATATTTGTCCTGAAGAGGTGATGGGGTGGGGTTCTTGACTATACCAGACAGCGAGTAAGTTTCTTTAGTTTCAGGATGTCTGTGGTTGAGGCTCTGTATGATCCAAAGCAAATCCTTTATTGTCTCTGGATCTCAGTGTCTCCTTTTGACCCATCAGGATGAGAAAACTCCTTGGCACTATGGCTACAGTAGGAGGAGATACTTTTGTGCTTTGGGATGAAAAGTGAAATCCCCAGTGCTGCCCATCATCAGGATGCCATCACTGTGAGCTCATGGTTATGGAAATGGTGCACTCTTGAGTTTTTGTTCCACATGGTTCAGATTCATCCATTCGTCATCTATCCATCCATCCATCTATCCATCAATCCATCCATCCATTGGTCTATCTCTCCTTCCATCCAGTTACCCATCTATCTATCCATCCATCCATCCATCCATCCATCCATCCATCCATCCACCCACCCATCCATTCATCCACCCACCCACCTACCCATCCATCTATCCTTTCACACATCCATTCATCCCATCCATCCATCAATCCATCCACCCACCTCCATTTACCCATCCATTCATTATCCATTCATCATGTCATCCATTTTCACCCACTTCACCTACTCCATCCATTTATCCATCATCCATCCATCCATCCATCCATCCATTCATCCATCCATCCATCCATCCATCTATCCATCCATCCATCCATCCATTCCTGTCCTTCCATCCATTCCATCCCTCTATCCATCCATCCATCCATCCATCCATCCATCCACCACCCATCCATTCCATCCACCCCCACTACCTATCCATCTATCCTTTCACATCCATCCATCCATTCATCCATTCATCCATCCATCCAATCCATCCACCAACCCACTCATCCATTTACCCATCCATTCATCCATCCATTCATCTATCCATCCATTCACTCACCCACTCACCTACTCATCCATTCATCCATTTATCTATCATCCATCCATCCATCCATCCATCCATCCATCCATCCATCCATCCATCTATCCATCCATCCATCCATCCATCCATCCATCCATCCATTGGTCTATCTATCCTTCCATCCAGTCACCCATCTATCCATCTGTCCATCCATCCATCCATCCATCCATCCACCCACCTACCCATCTATCTATCCATCCATCCATAAATCCACCAACCCATCCATCCATTTACCCATCCATTTATCTATCCATCATTCACTCACCCACTCACCTACTCATCCATTCATCCAATTTTATCTATCATCCATCCATCCACCCATCCATTCATCCATCCATTCATCTCTCCATCAATTTATTCACCCACTCACCTACCTATCCATTCATCCACTTATCTGTCATCCATTCATTTATCCATCCACCCATTGTTAATAGTGTTAGGTGCTATGTAGGGCTGCAATGATGACTGCATCTATGTCCTTGACTTCAGAGGTTTATTTTTGCTTGTTTTACCTGGACCTCTACTCATAAGTCTTATAGATGGAGGAGATACAAAGTGTATTACTTTGTATAGCCCATGTAAAGCATGGTGAGTGCTCAGATGAGGGAGATATTAATTTTGGCTGGAGGGATGGGAGAAGCCTTCAGGAGGTGCTATTTAAGCTAAGCCTTGAAGCCTGCTCAGGTATAGGCAGTGATGGTGAGGCAGGGTGACTGTGTGTGTGTTGGAAGGGCTCATTGTTTAGTGGAGGTCCACAGTTGGGCATTGGTGTGTATCTCTCTGCAGGACCTGCCTCTAGGGGAAACGTTTGGTTTGACTCACTCTTTCTCGTCGATGCCTAGACTCTCCTTGGGGGCCTAGAGGGGTTGTCTGTGAACAGATCTCTCCCCAGTGCAAGACTGTGTGTGGAAGAAGGCCCTGCACAAAGACAGCTTAAACACAACCACAAAGGGGCTGTCAGAAGAATGGCTATCTCTACTTGGACCCCGGGAGAGACCCAGGTGGGGTCTTTGCCTGCCACTAGCACCTCCACTTCCACAGGTTTCAGAGGTGCAGGGGCATCTGACAAGGGCCCCATGGTGGTCAGGAAGAGGAAGAGGAAGAGGGATAACCAGAGGGGCTGCTGGTGAATCAGAGGGTTGGCCTTCTGGGCCCACCCCTCCCAAGCAAGCTTTTGGGTTAGCTGGGAAAACTTTGCCCAACTTAATGAGAGCAGCAAACAAAGTTGTGCGGCTGAGTGATTGGTATGCATTGTTTTGTTTCTTTCATTAATTCCTGCTGCCATTCGGGATGCAGGGATGAACAATAGCAGGGGCCTGTACAGATCAATACCAGATTGCTGATAGTGCCTATCTGTTCTTGGAACAGATTATTTGATAAATGGCATGGTCCATACGTTTTGACAGGTGTTCGCCGTATAGCCCAGACCAAACAGGTTTCGTGGAGCCCCATCACAGGAAGCCAAGAGAGCAGATAGAATATTTCCTTCTTGGTATAACCTATAGAGAAATTGTTGCTTTTAAGCTATAGATAATGAATTTCTAGCAAGGGATGGGGGAAAAAAGGGGCGGGGAGGAGGAGCTTTACCTCCCCCACGGCTTGGGTTTTTAGTTGGGTCCTGGCTTGGATCTGGGTTTCATTTTGAAGGCAGGGCAGCTGCCGACAAGGTGAGTGGTTTACAGGTGGAAAAGCTACTGGTCCCTAGGTCTTCAATGGGCTTTTGAAGGAATCCTGATTACTGGAGCCAAGGGGGAGGCTGGGGGAATCCTGCGGTTGCAGAGCACAGTGGCAGTCTTGGACAGGATTTCATGAGAAGAGTGAGGGACAGACAGGGCAGAGGTGCCAGGTTGGAGCTCCTAGGGCCCCAGACTTGCATGCAGCTTGAACCCCCAGGTGAGCTGCACTAATGTTGGATGGGTGTCCCATCCAGCGCCACTGCACTGGGCTAGCTAGTGGCATCCTCTTTCCATTTCTACTGCATCTGTCTGACCTGGCCTCCTTTAGTCCTCTGCAGGGTAGACACGCATTCTGCTTCACCACCACCAGGTACTATGCTCTGTAACTGGGTTAGTCCCTGAGGCTTAAGTTTCAGCATGTCTGAGAGGTTTAAGTTACTGCCTGGCCCCACCTTTCTTGCACATCACGGAGTCCAGAACCTCGTAGAGGGCCAGCCTCATAGAAGGGTGTTGACTGGCTTTTGGGAGTGAATAGAGGATGTATCAAAGGGGTCATCTGGATCAGTGACTGACATATGGACAGACGCAAGGTGGGCAGGTGATGACCTGAAAGGCCAGATCTTCAGATCTCCTCTGGACCCCCAGTCCCCAAGCCTTGGTTCTGGAGATGCAACGAGACCCTCAAAGCAGTCTTGGAGAATTCAGTACATTGGGTATGGAGGGTATTACAGAGCACAATGCATCCCATGGTGTTACAGAGTTTGAGCCTCCCAGGCTTCCTGGCAAGTGGGCTGAGCATCCCTCCCCCACCGCATTATGTAACAGAAGGGAAACTGAGGCTCTCAAAATGAAGTGACTGATTCACAGCCACCCAAGATGAAACTCAAGGAACTCACTGTGCACTCCCCTACCTCCTGGATAAATGGTAGCCCATGGAGACAGGTGGGGTGTCAGGGATGGACTTTCCAACCCCAACCCCCCCAAATAGAGGAACCTGCAGGTCCCTGTGGAGCTATCCTTCCTGTAATATGGAGACTTTCCCGAAGACTTCTTGCTGACTGAGAGGCAATTACATGGGGGATGGTGACCCTCGTCTAACAAAGAATGTTGGGGAGGCTGGGGCCGTGATATATGGAATGTCAGACATTATATTTTAGACTTTGCTTTAAAAAATCTCTAGCAACCTCCTAAGGAATGATTTGACATCCTTAAGTTCAACACTGGGCACAAATAAAGCTTATGGCAAAATTAACATAAATCATTAGCATTAATCATGCAGGGTTATTGATAGCCGTATGCAGACATGGATCACAATCCTGGCCAGGGATTCGGGCTGGGCGATATTTCTTCCAGCTGTCCCGGCCAGCTCTAACACATATGGCGGTGGAGTCGGCTTTCTTTTCTAATTTCCCTCCTCAGCTTGAGCTGTCAAAGACACCGCCTTTTCCCCACTCCCTTCTCTTCATGCTGGGCCGTTAATTTCATTGCATCTTTCTCTCTTTCCTCTCTCTCTTTTTTAGAAACCAGATTTCTAGTCTAGGTCAGAATCCATCAATGTCTGTGGCTGTCACCCACCACGTGACCAGTGGAAGCAAAATAGCTGGGTGACAATTAGCGATGGGTGGCCTACATTGATCAGTTTCAATTTGGTAGCCTTCACTTTTACTTACACATTCATCTCTGAAGCTGAGAACACCTTTTTTTCCCCTCGTACTACGTGGAGACTGGCATGCTCTTCACTCACCACCAGGCAATGTGCTTTCTCACCAGTCCAAGATGCGGGGGCATCGATGACAGTTTTAAGGTGGATTTCTTATAAGCACAGCATATCTTACCTTTGTTGAAAAATGAGGAGGAGAAATTCCACTGGTCTAAATCCCGATTGGTCTGTCTAACCACAGTGTAACTATGGCTGTATTAATGGGAGTATAGTGTAAAGAACATGGAGGTGATGAGAAAGATCTCTATCTTGCCATGCTGACCTGACCGCAGTAGATAGTATTGTGATCAGTACAGACTGGGACAGGGTTAGACACACTGAACCAAGGCAATGTGAGAAATGGACAGAGAATATTCAATCCAGATATAGGAACATCTAGCAGACCATGATTTCTGGCTTTCTATATTTGAAGAGCTTCCAGATGAAGACAGAACAGTGAGTTTTGAACATCCCTAATGGGTGGGAGCTTCAGAGATGTGGTTGCTTGCTCAGAACAAGGGAAAGCTTGAGACTTTCAACACTAATCAAAAAAGGGATTGTCTCTGAGGGAGGTAGGGAGTGAGTTCCCCATTACCGGAAGTATTCAACACAGGCTATGTGGACATTTGTAGGAGAGGTTGGGGAGGAAATAAAACTTTAAATTAAGGGTCAGAGTAGACGACATTTAAGACTTTTTCCACCTTGGTAGAGCTTGGAATTTCATGTTTGTATCCTCATCTGAATGCTGGGAAGACAGAAACAACCATGGAGTCTTTCTCAACCTCTCTTTCTTGCCACAGTTGAAGATATTAGACTCCTCTATCATAACTTTCTCTTTTCCTATTCTTTAAGCTTCATCTTTTAACACTGCAGTGGCCTCAAGGTAAGTGATCAAATTCAGGTGGAATCATGTCATGTTTTATGGAGAATGTGGGTGGGGGGAATTTTGGTCATTTTTCTTCCTTGTATGTCTCCATCAGAATCCCAGCAATACTAGTGAGCCTAGTTAGCAGGGAGTAGTTAATCAGTGACAGGCTTGGACAGTTCAAGGCAGGGGTAGTTTCCAAGTGTAAAAGACTAGGATGGTTTGGGATTTGATAAATAAGAAAAGAGGTCAGCCACAAACAATGGGGTTGTGTGTGACCTGACCCCCCAGCTCTCAGAAAGCTGGGAGCTCCATGTGTCTTGGTACTGATACAGCTGCCTCTCTTTACTGTTGTTATCAGTTCTTTTCCTGCAACTTGCTTTGAGTCCAGTCATCTTTGTGTTTATTGGAGGCAAGAAGATTGAAAAACTTCTCTATGCTCTAGATCACAGGATTCTACACAGGACTTTCCATATTCTGGAAGCACTGCATGCCATAAAACCCACCCAACTCTCACTGGATTAAAAAAGAGAGAAAATTGTCTTGGCCTTTGTAAACAACAAACTGCTCCTTCAGGTGAGGTTTGATCCAGCACATTAAAAGATGTACCCAAGGGCCCTCTTGGTATTGGTGTCATCATCAGTTTCCACACAATATCACCTACCCCTCTCAATAGCTCTAAGCCCTCCTTTCATGAATATATGTGTTTCTGGCAGATGCAATCTTTGTATCTATACACAATCATCAGTAACTTGGCCAGAATTGGGCCATGAATTCCTGTGTTCGGGTAAAGGCATACATCGATTGACTTACAACGGCATCCAACCTTGGTGCCGTATGTGAGGTCAACCCTATTCAAAATTCATGCTTGAGAATGGAAGGTGTGGCTTCACCAAAGGAAATTCAGAACACTGCTTTACCAAGAAAAGAGCTGATAGCTGGAGGGTGGAAAAACAAAAATATGCCCACTTCAACCTAAAAGTGTCAAGACCTTGGAAGATGGTTCGAACTTCCTCACTTCAGGTTTCCTGGTTGATCTTGCCATCTTTTATTTTCTCTTTGCCATTTTTCATGCAAACTTTGGCAGAGTTCAAACTTTGAGGCATCTTAATTTTCCTGCAGAAACTAAAGAAGATGAATGCAGTTGAGAAATAGCCACTCTCCTGATGCACACCTGGTGTGGGCCCCCATTTTGGAAGCACAGGAAGTGTCAATGCTCTACCTTTCATCAGTGATGAATCTGCAAACTATGCCTTTGGAATAGGGCTTACCTTGCACAAGACCAGCAATGCCTGCTTTGGATACACACCTAAAGAGATCACAGACCCACAGAAGGTGGGCAAACAGGTGAGCAAGATTTTTTTATCTTGACCATGACGGAATTTGCAAGGAAGCTTGAGCTACCCCTTGTAGAAATATCCACCATTCCCCATTGCTCACGGGCAGCCATGCAGAGGACCCTAATGACAGGGAGTCACACTGGCGACAGGCATGAATAGGTCCCTTAATTTCAAGGTTTTAAAATACGTTAGTTGACCCCGGTATAATTCCTATATTTTAGTCATTTACGTGTCATGACTCAGTACGCATTCATTAAATATAGTGCTTTTCAAACGAAGAACGAAGATGAAAATTTTTCTTAATGATGACAAGTGGTATAATTTAGTTTTCTTTCTGTCGTATCATGGTGCCCGTGAGCCTGGCCGTGGCCTCTCTGTGGCGCCATTGTTAGCTCCTCTTAGCCAAGGGCTTTCTTGGACACATCACTGTGGCTGATTCTGTTTACATGGGTCTGAGAGGTCCCCACTTTGATCCTTGGTCCTGCTTGAGTTTAGCTGTTTGGATTCTTCAGAGGATCACTTCAATGAAGATACACCTGCTTGGAGGTGGGAGGTATGATGGGGCTGGAGCTGACGGCGGGGGGATGATGAGGTTCAGAATCTTGGGTTCTGTGGCTGCAGGGGAACTGGGTGGGGGCGCTGGAGCTGAGCCTGAGGATGGGTGGGCCCCCCTTTTCCTCAATAGCTCCTCTTCCTGGCCCTGCTGAATTGGATGCTACTCATAGACCTTTTTTTTGAAGTTTTTGTTTATTTACTTATTAACTTCTAAATTTCTGTTTTTTCAAGACGTACAACTAAGTGATTTTATTATATTCATACAATTTTGCAACTATGACCAAAATCAATTTTAGAATAGTTTCATTACTTTTATTTTAGGTTCAGGGGGCACTTGTGCAGGTGTGTGATGTGGGTATATTGCATGATGCTGAGGTTTGGGGTACTTTTAACCTGTAACCTGGGTAGTGAGCATGATACTGGATAGGTAGTTTTTCAGCCCTTCCCCGCTTCCTCCCGTTCTTATAGACTCCAGTGTCTACTGTTCCCATCTTTATGCATAGACAAATTTTAATGGCTCTTTGCAGGAGCTCAGTTCAGGATGAATTGATTTGTGCTGGAGTTTCAGTGGGTGCTTTCTGAATGGGCACTAGCAAGCCACCCCGGCTTTTGCACTACCCTGCAAATGAAGATCTCATTCTCACGGTCCTCCCTGGCAAGAGATACCCCAGCAGCTCTTCCCAGGTCTGGATCCAGAGACATCCTGTAGTAACCAGAAGTTCTGTCCTCAGGACTCACCCCACCAAGCCTCAACCATCTCCTTTTGTTAGTTCCTTTATTTTGGGGGGATGGAGGAGGAAGTTGTTCATTGTTGCTTTAATGTGGCTGCCTTATCCTATGTTAATCTAGAAGGATATTAAAACGATTACACTTTATTGGCATGGAATGCTTGGCAGGGAGTGGAAGGAGGTGGAATCTGCACATTTGGCATTAAGCTTCTAGAAGGTTTTAATTTTTAATGGACACATTTTAAAGACAACTACCTTTTATAGTTACCACCCTACCAATGAGGTCAAATGGCACACAGCCCCGGACTTGCAAAGGGCTCTGGGTTACAATCCTTGAGGCAATGGTGTGGCAGCAAACACTGATTATTTGATTATTACTAAACTTAAAAAAATCCCTGGACCACTGTGCATCTGATACTTACAGAGTGCCTTCCTCATGCTCTGAGAGGCTCTGATATCGATGCTCTTTGGGTTGGCTACTCCTGGGGGTCCAAACGGGGCAATGAGAAATGCAAGTAGATGCAAGAAGAGCCGAGTTCCCTCTGGCTGTGCTAGGGTTGCAGGGACCAGGGCTAACTCAGTTGAATTTGAGACTCAAAGGCTTCTGCTGAAAAGTAAGCTAGTTTCCGTGCACGTGGGGTTCAAGGAAGGGCTGGCTGGTAAGTTTTTCTCCAGCCTTGGGACTTTGGGTCGCTCCTTTCTCCTCCGAACACACTGTCAACCCTCTTTCTGTACTGTGCAACCCCTGGCAGAGCCCAGCGAAGATTCTGTCACTGTCCTCTGGTATATTTAAATAACCAGGGCTGTGCTGGTGTTGGTGGGCCACCAGGGTCCATGCTGGTGTTCCTGACGGGGCTCCTCTGTCCTTCCCATCACCCACAAAGGTGAACAAAGTCCTGCCAAAGGGCTCAGAATGTAAGAAGCTCTGAAGTCTTTTTTTTAATTTCAAGAGTGAAAGAAAAATGTACCAATAATTTCCCTTCCCTGCTGCCTGTCAAACTTCTTGTTTTCAGGGGCACAGGACACAGGGAATGTGGAATAGTGGTTAGAGTATAGATTTGGGAATTTGGGGCCTAGAAACAAGCAGATGGCATGTTCAAAGCTCAATGTATGCAAATCAAAGAGGGCTTAATGGGCTGGGCGTGGCGGCTCATGCCTGTAATCCCAGCACTTTGGGAGGCTGAGGCTGGTGGAGCACTTGAGGTCAGGAGTTCAAGAGCAGCCTGGCCAACATGGTGAAACCCGTCTCTACTAAAAATACAAAAATTAGTGGGGCATGGTGGTATGTGCCTGTAATCCCAGCTGCTTGGGAGGCTGAGGCACGAGAATCACTTGAACCTGAGAGGTGGAGGTTGCGGTAAGCCGAGATCACACTACTGCATTCCAACCGGGCAACAGAGTTGAGACTCTGTCTCAAAAAAAAAAAAAAAAAAAAAAAAAAAAGGCCTTGCTGAAAGATTGAAAGAGCCATTGACAAAGGAGCAGGTGGGGTTTAGGAGTCCATAGGGGTAGGAGTTGGGTAGGGAGAGGCCGAGACGCGGATGTTGGGAAAGAGCAGTTTGGAGCCTGAAGACAGAGGATTAATGGAAAGAAACACTAGCAGGTAGCATCCCTTCCGGAAGGGAGCTGGGAGAACAAATACCCTCATTCCCTCTCCTCCTACCTTCTCATCTGATATAGGAGCTCTCTTTGGCTGAAACTGGCCCAGAGCCCATAACGTAGTCCAACTGGGGGCAGCCTCCCTGCATGGAGAGAGAATCTGGAGAGGTACAAAACTCTAAGCCTACAGTAACTTGAGCAAATCACTTACTCTCTGTGTGTCTCAGTTTCCTTATCCGTAAGGTGGGGAATAAAAAGAGTTCCCATCTTCTAGTTGTGAAAACTAAATGAAACAGATTGTAAGGAGTTCCTTTTTATTAATATCTAGAACGACCTGAGTTCTTTGCCCCCTCCACCCCGTTTTCGAGACAGGGTCTCACTCTGTTGCCCAGGCTGGAGTGCAGTGGCGTGATCTCAGCTCACTGCAGCCTCTGCCTACTGGGCTCAAGTGATCCTCCCATCTCAGCCTCTCCAGTAGCTAGGACTGCAGGTGCACCACCACGCCTGGCTACTTTGCTTGTTTTTTGTAGAGACAAGGTTTTGTCCTGTTGCTCTGTCTAGTCTCAAACTCCTGAGCTCAAGCAATCCTTGTGCCTTGGTCTCCCAAAGTGCTGAGATTATAGGTCTGAGTCACCATGCCAAGCTGAAGCCCTGTCTCTAAAAACTAAAACAATACAATGAAAAAGGAAGGAAAGTTGAGAGAGACAGAGAGAGAGAGCGAGAGAGAACAAATGAACAAAAGAAGGAAAGAAAAAGGAAGAAAGAAAGATGAAAGAAAGAAAAAGGACAAGTTTCACTAGTGGAACATCTTCCAGCTGTGAAGGCACACATGTACCTTGGAGACTAGGGGCCAGAAACTCCCCAAACCAACCTGAAGAGAGCTGGCTGCAGGGTTTATTTGGGTGACAAGTTGTACCTTTTATTTATGTTTCCCTGAAAAATAACCAATGTGTTTTCATGATTTCTGAAGAGTTTAAAAACAATATACTTAATTGCTATGAGTAATTTCAGAGCTCATTAATGTAATAAATCTCTGGAGAGAAATATCTTAGTTAACGATCAGCATAAAATTGGAGAGCCTCTCAGTAAAAGGAGGCTACAGCTCCTTCTGCAGTGGAGACAAGATGGGGGACATGACAGACAGAAGGAATCTGTTTGGCAAGTGATAAACGTCCATCACTGTTCATCTGACTGGTGTCGTTTTGGGACTGGGGAGG
This sequence comes from Papio anubis, assembly GCF_008728515.1. Taxonomy (NCBI): domain Eukaryota; kingdom Metazoa; phylum Chordata; class Mammalia; order Primates; family Cercopithecidae; genus Papio; species Papio anubis. Next base: position 24,327,308 of record NC_044995.1, read on the forward strand.
AACTGCTCTCTGCCATGTTGTCACCTGAATGCAGTCTCATTGACATCATCATCAAAAGGTTTTGCCTTCTTGGGACTTTGAAACTCCAGGTTGGTGAATTTTGTTCGAAACCAGAAGACAGAATTACCCATAGGCATGGAGCAGTTCCCATGAGCCTTGCTCACTGCTTTAGGGAACATAAAGATGCCCTGCAGGTCTCTAAGCCAAAATACAGTCCCTGATTCATGCAATCTCCAATGCATTCCTCTCCCAATTTGCCCCACTTCAATTAAAGGCACCTTCAGCTACCCTGTTATTCAAGTCAAACATCTAGGACCTTCCGTGGTGGGCAGACAGATTGCATGAGTGGTGTAAGTCCTCACCCCTGGCCATCTCTCTTTACAGGGCCACCCACTCTAATGCTGAGATCTGTCCTTTGACTTGATCTGGCCAAAGGAGTGATAACAAATAAGCAGGAACGGAGGCATGAAAAATGCTTTGTGCTTGGTCTGGTCCAGTTTTCCACCTTGGCCTTCACCATGAGAATGTGCCTGGGCCAGCCTCACATGGAGGGTGGGAGCCAAATGGCCTATTTACCTCTCATCCCAGCTAACAGCCAACCCACCACCAGCATGTCAATGAGCCCTGTCAAAACCAGAACAATCGCCTAGCCGAGCCTAGCCTAAAATGCAAAGTTCAGGCTTGTGTACTAAATAAAAGCTTATTATTTTATGCCCCAGAGTTGGGCCATTTTTTCATGCACCATTATCATGGTGGACAGACAGATGACTGAAGCACCATCCTGTACTCTTCCCTTGCATGAGTGGTCTAGAAAGACCCTGTCTCCTGCCAGGTACAGACATCCTAGTCAATAATGCATCCTGTTGACTCCACCTCCAAACATCTTATATCTTCTCTTCTCCACCTTCCCTGACCCCACTCTTGCCTAAGAGTCCTGCATCTACTCTTTCTCATTCACAATCTGTTTGCCTTACTGAAGCCTTAGTTTTTTTTTTATTGTTGTTTGTTTGTTTATTTATTTATTTATGTATTTATTTTTGGCAAAGGAGCATTTTACTTACTTGCTCAAAATCTTGCAATGACTTTGGATTCATTTAAAATAAAATATTACCTCTTGACCATGGCTTACAAGGCCTCAGGTGACCTTGTTTATGCCCCTTTCTCTGCCCTCTGCTCCTACCATTCTCACTGTTCTTCACTCTACTCCAGCCACAGGATCTTCTTTTTGTGCTTGCAACACATGAACATGAATCTTGGGCTTTTGCACCTTGCCCAAAGGTGGGTAACTGCCTTTTCCTCGTCATTGACCTCTCTGTCCAAACGTCTTTCCCTCGGAGAGGCCTTGGGAGGGTCCAGGACACTGGTGGATTCTCTCTTCTTCCAGCACAAACTCACACTGCTTGTAACATCTGCCTGGTGGCTCAATCTTCTTATTGAAAGTGTCTGCTGAAATAAGAACATGCTCCAAATAGATATTCACCAAATGACCAAGGTGAAACCCAACAAGGCAGCTGGCCATGCATGGAGAGCAGTCCTGGGGATGGTGCTCTGGGCTAGCGGCAGAACATTCTCTGGGGCCTTGGGGCCACTGGCCTTTCTGGTGACCCTGGACAGTCAAGGGAGTGGAGTGAAAGTGGGCATGGGGGCTCCTGCAGCCCTAGAGACGGATTCTGCACTGAAATCTCAGTTTGGGTTTAGATTATTTATTTATTTATTTTTTAATCTGAATCTGAAACTCCTCTCTGCTCTGGAGTAAATGCTGCTGGCCTCAGTTCTGCCTTCCTAGAGCCCCACGAGGACCCAGGGTATGCAGCACAGCCACCCTCCTCTGGATTTCAACTCTGAAGAGTGTCCTCTCTCTGGGCTGATGACCTGTGCATGTGGCAGGCCACACTGCCACTCCTGTGCTGGTGGGAAGCAGGAGTCCGTAGCATCAGAGTAACATAGCGCGCTGAAGTCCCGTGCCATCCTGGTGCACTATTTTGGGGTCTCACTTTACAGACACAAGATGCCGGGCATGATGGCTCATACCTGTAATCCCAGAGACTTGGGAGGCTGAGACAGGAGGATTGCTTGGGGCCAGGAGTTCAAGACTAGCCTGAGCAGCATAGCAAGACTGGGTCTCTCCTTTCTTCTAAAAAAAAAAAAAAAATTAAAAGAATTAGCTGGGTGTGGTGGCCTGTGCCTGTAGTCCTGGCTACTTGGGAAACTGAGGCAGGAGGCTCCTTTGAGCCCAGGAGTTGGAGGCTGCAGTAAGCTATGACTGCGCCACTGCACTGCAGTCTGGGTGACAGAGTGAGACTCTGTCCCTCTTAAAAATAGTTAAAAAAGGACACTGCTTGGTTATGAAAGCAGTTATCGTGTTCCTTCCCAGCTTGTTGGGACATGAGGTTTCTTCAGAGGAAAATCTGACTTTTATAGTTGGAGAGTCTCTGACCTTGAGCGGCGTCAGCCTGGTGGAGACCCCAGTGGAGAAGGCCCCATGATGATGGTGTGACTTCATGTGGGATTCCAGCTTAGCAAGACCCCATAAGGGGCTTCAGAGCACAGCTTCTTGACACAAATCCATCTGAGGGGGTGTTCCATCCCCCAAGAGGGGCTGAGCTGGCTTGAGTGGGTGTCACTGCCAGGGAGCTGGATGTTTCCAAGGAGACTGATTGTTGGGTCTCAGGTAGGGAGGGATGGCTTTGTCCTCAAAGGCATTCAAGGTTGGTCTGACCCCAAGAACTATACAGCAGCAGCAGCAGTTCAGCTGGCAGAGGTGTGCTCTTGAACCACTCTTCACATGTCCCTACTATCTTCTGGGTATTCTCCTGAGGTCAGAGGCACCAGGGGCCCAGTGAAGTCACCTCCCCTTTCTCTCTCTTCTTCCTCGTGGCCCCAGGTGCTGTTGCTGAGCTGGGAGTGGAAAGCATATTTTCTCTTCGTGACACAGGGTGTACCTGCTCGTGGGAAGGTGAGAGGTGGCGACAGTCGGGGTGGGGACTCCACCATAGGACCTATTGAGCTGGGGTCTTCATCCGTTCCAGCTCCTGGGCCAGAAGGAGCCTCACCATGTCTTCATGATGGCCTCACCATGGAACGCAAGAGCAAGGCTACCATAGGACTGCTCCTACCCTCCCAAGAGCCACTCTCAAAGAGCTACCAAATGGCAGCCAGCAACCTGGGGTGAAGAGGAGGGCAGTAAATGGATGTGGTCCTAGTGAAGTCTTCTGACAAGATTTCTGCCAGACTCTTTTTTTTGAGACAGAGTCTTACTCTGTCACCCAGGCTGGAGTGCAGTGGCACAATCTCGGCTCACTGCAACCTCTGCCTCCCAGGTTCAAGCAATTCTCATGCCTCAGCCTCCCAAGTAGCTGGGATTACAGGCATGAGCCACCACGCCCGGCTAATGTTTTGTATTTTTAGTAGAGACAGGGTTTCATCATGTTGGTCAGGCTGGTCTCAAACTCCTGACTTCAAGTGATCCGCTCGCCTTGGCCTCCCAAAGTCCTGGGATTACAGACATGAGTCACTGCACCTGGCCTGCAAGACTCTTTTTTTTTTTTTTTTTTTTAATATTTCAGTGCTGTGTACTGAAACAGGAAGGATCTCTATTAATGCTGGTGGTACTAGGAGGTAACATGCAATGCCGCCTACCCTTCTATTGACTCTTCAGTAGTATCAAGGAAGAAAAGGAAAATAACGAGTAGCCTGGAAGAAGCTTTAAGCTCAAGTTAGATGAAGTGTGCTGTCTGGATTTTCCCCAAACCTTCTCTGTCCATGATAAACAGAGTGAGAGCTGGGATAGGTTTTTGAACAATTGCATTGCAGCCATGTTGATGTGGGTGGTGTAATGAAAGTTGGAAAAATCAGAGTGATTTGAAGAGTATGTTTGTACTTTATTTAGTTTTCTGCTTGGAGCTAGCAAACATTCTCTGCCTAATAGTACTGGTTAGTTTTGTCAAAGACCAAGAGCAGGGAAATATGTCACTGCAGTCTATGAATTATCCATGCAACTGGGAAGTGTGTTTCTTTACTTAACTTTCTCTATTCAAAGCAAACTTATTTTTTCCTCTTGTAATTCTGGGGAAAAAAAAAATACCCTAACCCCTCAGACAGTGACATTACTGTCACCTGCTTAAAATAGTATGACGTTCTTCCAGTCTTAGAATACTCTCTAGGGCTCTCTGTTTTCCATGAAAGCATTTATTTCAGTCAAAATACTTCATGCTTTTTCTCCACTCCGACACTTCACCAAAAAGGAGCTGTAAGAAAATATAGCAGCTCAAAACCGCCATGTCATTTTTAAAGGAGCTATTTTCTTTTTTGACTCATCAACCTTCATCGTCTCCTTGGGGACTGAAGGAGCCACAGGACTGGGTGGCGACTGTGGCCCCGAGAAAGAGCTGATCTCTCAGCTTGCCTCTGTGACTGCACGTGTCTAGGGGTCTGGAGCCTGCCTGGGAGGGGTCCCTGGAGAGGGCAGGGGCTGACACTCCCCTGCACCCTCACCCCGAAGTTGACATCGCTGGTCTGTTACACCCGCATTCTTCTTCTCCCCTGATTGGGCTAGGACCAGGTGCAGGCCTCCCTCCTCCTCCCGCCATCCCTCCTGACTTCTGCAGGCCTCATCCTGGAAAGCCAGGAGGGCCGCCCCCATCTCCCGCATGATGAACCTTTTGAATATTCGGACGTGGGCTCCTGGTCGGAGATGTCATGTCTTTCCCTCTGTTGTTAGTCCGGAGACAACACGGACCCCCCTGGTTTACCTGTGTAGTCCCAGGGCGTCCCAGGTGCCAGGAGCCGCTGCCACGAGCGCCTCGTCTCCTGTCAGATGTGGTTGGCGAGAGACGAGGACAGCATGACCACTGGGCACCACACAGTACAGAGGTCAGCGTGCAAGGACAGCGGGACGGCAGTGATGTGGCCATGACTACTTGTCAAGTGAGTGGAGAAGAAGATCGGGGAGGGCGGGGGGAGACAGTGGCAGGCAGGACAGTGGGGAAGCGGGGGGGACTGCAGAGAGAAAAGTCCTGTCATCCCTGATGAAATATTCAGTGTTGTCGGTGATGTTTCATAGGCTGTTTCCCCCCAGGGGGTGGATTTCTAGATCATTCTTCAGGCCCCTCGGAGGCGATGAGAGCACTTTGTTTAATAGATTGGCGGTGCTCATCAGAGACATCTGTAATGCATTGCCAGTGGTTTAATGTTGGGAGACCCTGGAAAGTCCGAGCTGACTCTATTGTGTGCCAGCATCACACACGTGCATGTGTGGGTGCAAGCCCTCACATTCGGGACGTACGTCATCCCTGCCAAAAATGACTTTTGCCTCCAGCACGCCACCTTTTTAAGCCTATAGAACTCCGAAACTGCTGTATAGTAACAAGTTTGTGAGATTTTGGAAAGGAAACCACAGTAATGATGCCAGTTCTTATGATCATAAATAATCATAATTAACAGGACTGCTGTATATTTATGTTGGTTTGTTTTCAGACACTTTTCATTTTATTTTGAATTTTTTCATATTGTGTTGACTTGAAACACTTCTGTCTATAGCGTGGCGTGCGTCTACAGAACACTGGAGAGCAGCATACTTTATTTGTCCTCGGAAACAGACCACAATAATGTGGGAACTTCTATCTGCTGGCAGGTTCACAGAATGGTGATATTAGTCCCATTGAAACTGCTATATATTAGACGGAGAATCAAAAGCCAAACGTTTAGAGTTTTTTTCTTGGACCAGTAACGTTTTTCTGACTTTCCTCATGTATCCAGAATACTGCCTCAGGAAGGCACGTGTACATATTCTCCAGTTTAAATTCCTGACAAGCTTGGGTAGGATAACATGACAATAAATAATTGCTCTATGTCTGAAAATGTATGATGACTCATGGTTAAACGCCTGGGAAGGAGAACAATAGCTTTTATTCTGACACTGAAAGAGAGGCTGGGGCCTGGGTCCTCAGTGATCAATAATCTATAGCCCATACATTGATTCTGGGTGGAACGTGGGGTAAAAAGCTCAGAAAATCCAGCATCCCAGGAAAGTGATGATATGCATCCAGGGGGTGAGAAATTAGACCTCATTTACATGAATCTTATGTCAATAAGCCTTTGGTTGCTTTTCCAGAACGGAGACATATCCTCTGTAAATTTCCAGTTGTGAATTTACAGCCAGGTGTCTCTCCCTCTAAATTTCCCCCCCTGCCCCTCCAAGGAAGGGCTCCCGTCTCTATGTTTCATCTGTGTGCAGGCACCCCCTCCCAGCTCCTTCTCTCAGAAGGAAAAGAGGCTGTGCTGGGGAGGCCACGACAGCTTCAGAATGGAGCCATCTTTCCAGCTAGCAGAAATTGAAACAAAAAGTTTGTTTTTCCTTCTTTCTCTCTCTGGCTTTCCCTGGGTTGTGATTTTAAACTTCTAGTATGTGCATACTGGTGAAGCATTGTCCCTACTTAAATTATTTGTCTCCCTGTATGGCAGTTTTGCTGGGAAATGAACTATTCATGTAGCTTTTAGAATCACCATGGGTTTACATTAAAGCCTTAGGCCAGGTCTACACAGGCAAAGACCAAAGATGATTATGATTATGATTTCAAGCTCTCCTTTCCTGTGACTATCAGGATATTTCATCCAGAAGCAATAACAATTTTATTATTTTTCTTTATTTTTTTTATTCCAGCTTTATTTTCGTCCTCCAGCTCATGGGGGCTCCCTCGCTCTGGCCTCAGTGGATGTCGGGGTGCCTGACTCCATAAGGACTCATTGGTTCCAGGCAGCTGGGCCCTGTTTGATTGCAGGAATGGACCCAAAAGTGCAGCTGGATAGCAGAGAACTTGAAGGGGGCCACTGGGGGTGCGGGGAAGGAGGGGTGGGGATGAGAGCTGTTGAAGGGTAAGGAGAAGCAAGAAAGGTCTCGTGACAGAGAGTTACCAGACCTGGTCTTCCGTCCTATAGCGCAATCAAAGGTCCTGTTCGGGGTGCCCCCTGGAGGCTTGGAGACAGCTCCTTGGTCCAGGGCTTTGCTAGATGGTTTCCATGGAAACAGACAAGGGCCAAGGGAGCCAGAAGACAGGGGAAGAACATGGTGGCTGCTGAGTGGGTGCTTTGCAGAGGGCAGGAGGAGACAGCTGAATTCCAGAATCAAGGCAGTGGGGCTCGAGTCATTATAGTTTGGTATTTAAAGTGAGCATGGCCCCATTTCTGCCCCCCTGGGAGGCTGGTAGCATGTGGACATACCAGATTCCCAGTTTTGCCAAAGTCCAGGCAAAGTAGCTGGGGCAGCCCATTCACGCTTCATGCTTCTCTCTCTGCCCTGCCTCTGCAGGCAGGCGTGCGTATCCTTATCCCGTGGAGATGGGCAGCACCCTGTGCTTTGACTCCCCGTGAAATGATGGAAGGAGCTTTGCTCTCAGTTGACTCAGAGTTCTCTAGTCCAGTAGGATCCCAAGTTCCAGCAAAGAAAGGGTGCTAGGTCTGGCTGACGAAATGCAGAACATAGAGCTATTATCGTTAATAGTGATCTCCTGGTGAACTGGCAACACCAGACCTTTTTTTATTGCTTACTCTGTACCAAGCACTTTATCTGCTCTGTCTCACTCTTTTTTGTTTTGTTTTGTTTTTTGAGATGGAGTCTTACTCTGTCACCCGGGCTGGAGTGCAGTGGCTTGATCTGGGCTCACTGCAACCTCCTGCTCCCAGACTTAAATGATTCTCCTGCCTCAGCCTCCCGAGTAGCTGGAATACAAGCGTGTGCTACCACGCCCGGCTAATTTTTGTATTTTTAATAGAGACGGGGTTTCATCATGTTGGCCAGGCTGGTCTCGAGCTCCTGACCTCAGGTGATCCACCTGCGTTGGCTTCTCAACCTGCTGAAAATACAGGCATGAGTCACCGCACCTGGCCCATCTCATTCTTTTAATGACTCCCTGAGATAGATAAGATTTTTTTTTCTTTTGTATCCATTTTACAGATGCAGAGGCTGAGGCTTAAAAAGATTACATATTTTGTCCAAACTCGTAGAGTTAGTGGAGCAGGAATCTGAACCCAGGCAGTCTAATTTTAGAGCCTGCATTCCCTGCTTCCCTAAATCATGACAAAGACTGCATCCCCATGCATTTTCTCATGGACGTTGCTCAGCTGGGGAGTTGGGGGATAAGTAAGGAACCCTGGCCTAGAAGCCGGGAAACCTGAGTTCTTCCATTTGCTGGCTGTGTGGTCTTGAGCAAGCCACATCCTTTCTTTGGGTCTCAGTTTATTTATCCATCAAACAGAGGCTTGGACTGGATTAATCCTTGAGGTCTACCCAGGTGCCAGAGCAGGATGTTCTCCTAAAATGAAACTTCAGGACATGACTGGGGCATCTCCTGAGGACATGCAGGGTGACACGAGCATTTGGGGACGCCTTGATTGCCTGTGGTGTTGCAAAACCGCACCGGTGTCATAGTTCTTCATTGGCACTGGACTGCCAGAGACTAAACCAACAGGTATGTGCTGAGAATCAGGATGGTTGCGGTGGCGGGTGACTGACCTCCTGTGGGCATGCACACTCTCTTACCTGGCCCATCTGCTTGCTGGTCATTCTCTCCTCCAGCCCATGCCAGCCTCTGACCTCAGGGTGCAGGGAGCGAGGCGGGAGGATGGGGGGTGCATCCCTGGGAAAAGATCCCTGGGCAGAGTACTTAAGAGAATCTTCAAGGGAAAACAATCTTTTCTAATCTAATGTGAAAAACTTTGCTTTCTTGGGTACTGAGCTTTCTCAAGGCGGGGTTAATTCATCAACACTCCTTTGATTAAAGCTGTGCTTTCCTTCTCACTCAGCGTCAGGGGCTTCCCTGGCTGAAGGGAGCTGAATTCTAAGGCATCTTGAAAACTCCTTGAAGGGAAGGAGCACGTTTTTCATTCCTGAGGTGGGATGGAGATTTTCACTCTGGAGAGGCCTCTGTTGCCCACCCCTCATCACCCATTTACCAGCCTTCTCTGCCCCTCCTCCTGGCCCAGGAGGCTGGTCCTGCAGGCTGCCCATGCTGGCCAGTGCCAATTAGATTTGCCCATTGGGAAGCTACAAAAGGGAATCAGAGAACAAGGCGGGTGTGCTGTCTCAAGCTCCCTCTCTGCTTTGGGGCCAAGTATCTGGTAGAGCTTCAGCTCCTGTCACAGAGGCCTTCCTCTGAGGTTCCTGGGCCGGCTCATAGGTGTCATCCCTGGGCCGTTTGGATGCTGTCTGGTCCATCGCTGGCCCCATCTGTGATAAATTATCTTTCTTGCACTTCCCTGCCTCATGTGATCTCTCTCTAGTCAGGCATCTGCTAATACTCCTATTAGTAAGAGACAGGTAAGGTAAATGGCTACTACTAAAAAGTCAAAAAATAACAAGTGCTGGCGAGGCTGTGGAGAAAAGGGAATGCTTACACACTGCTTGTGGGAGTGTAAATTAGTTCAACCATTGCGCAAGACAGCATGGCAATTCCTCAAAGACTTAAAAACAGAACTACCATTCGACCCAGCAATCCCGTTACTGGGTGTATATGCAAAGGGATATAAATTGTTCTACCATAAAGACACATGCATGCATACATTCATCGCAGCACTATTTACAATAGCAAAGACAGGGAGTCAACCTAAATGCCCACTGATGGTAGACCGGATAAAGAAAACATGGTACATATACACCATGGAATACTATGCAGCCATATAAAAGAATGAGATAGTGTCCTTTTCAGGAACATGGATGGAGCTGGAGGCCATTATCCTTAGCAAACTAATGCAGGAACAGAAACCCAAATACTGCATGTTCTCACTTACAAGTGGGAGCTAAATGATGAGAACACGTGGACATATAGAGGGGAACAACGCACACTGGGGCCTGTCAGAAGGTGAAGTGTGGGAGGAGGGAGACGATCAGGAAAAATAACTAATGAGTACTAAGCTTAATAATCTGGGTGACAGAATAATCTGTACAACAACCCCCCATGACACAAGTTTACCTTTATAACAAACCTGCACATGTACCCCTGAACCCAAAATAAGAGTTAAATTTAAAAAAGGAGGTAGGTGAGGTACGGGTGTTCCCAGCTCGGTGAGGAAACGAGATCCCAGGGGGGTGCTGATGGCCAAAGTCACAGAACAGTTTTATGCATGAGCTGGGACTCCAACCACAGCCTTCCAATTCCAAATTTGGTATTATTTCCATCGTTCTCCTCGCTGAATGATTGCGCTTACCAAAAACTTTTGGTTGTTCATGACAGGAAGGCTTTCTTAAACATTTAGCTTGGCAAATGCAAGCAAACCAGTCATGTAATTCACACATTTCCCAATTGTTTCCACGGCCATAGGCAAGAGCGCTCATTCAGCCTTAAATGAGAACCCACAAATTTTAAAGAATATTAATGATACTGAGATACACAGGAAGATGGTTATTTATCCTGTTGACCAACATGAAAATATAAAGCAAATGATTAGCAAAAGACAAGCAGAATGTGTATTTACATGTTATGATATACGCAGGGGTAAAATGAGTGGTACAAATGTATTTTTAATTTGAGTGTATTTATTACTTGTGAAAGTGAAGACTAATTATACTGTCTCCATTCTGGTATTATAAGAGAGGTTCAAATGCAAGCTCAACCCCCACCCCTCCACCCCTTACATTGCTTCCAGCATTGCAGACCGCGTCTCTGGCGGGGTGGGTGCTGGAACGGGTTTCTGGAAGGAGACTTGAAGGACAAAAGGGAGGCAGATTTAGCTTCTCTTGTCACCTTCTCCTCAAATTGGCCATCCAGTTCTGTGCATAATTGCGACTTCCTCCTGCAACTTCTCAGTCTTGTATCTAAGGCCGTAATTCAATTCTTTCCCAGTGGACATTCGAGGGGGCAACCCACCAAGAGATGCACATGAGGTGTGGTGAATCTGTCCACCGTGGTTTTAAATCACCGGGCTACAGCCGATGCCGCCGGAGTCCTGGGTGGTGGATGGGCTGCGTGTTGCCGGAGTTGCAGTGAATTCTAATTATAGGCTCTAACTGGCTTCCGAAGGCAGTTATGAACTTCAGTGAGGGCAAGCAGTTATTCTTGGCGGCTGACACAGAGGCCTGACTTACAGCGAGGTGCCCTCCTGGCAGAACTCAGTGAAGGAGTGATGGAGAAGGATGAACGGCATTCCCTCGGTAGAAGTCCTTCCCTGTCTCTAGAGGCTACTGCTCTGCACTCCTGTGGGCTGCTCCTACTCTCTGCCCTCTGTCTTTTATATTTTATTTTATTTTATTCTTTTTAAAAAAAATTTTTTTACTTTAAGTTCTGGGATACATGTGCAGAATGTGCAGGTTTGTTACATAGGGATACATGTGCCATGGTGATTTGCTGCACCTATCAATTCGTCATCTAGGGTTTAAGCTCCTCATGCATTAGGCATTTGTCCTAATGCTCTCCCTCCCCATGCCCCCAACCCCTGACAGGCCCCGCTGTGTGATGTTCCCCTCCCTGTGTCCTTGTGTTCTCACTGTTCAGCTCCCACTTATGAGTGAGATTGCAGTGTCTGGTTTTCTGGTCCTGTGTTAGTTTGCTGAGAATGATGGTCTCCAGCTTCATCCATGTTTCTGCAAAGGACATGAACCATGAACTCATTCCTATTTTTTTTTTTTTTTAGATGGAGTCTCGCTGTCTCGCCCAGGCTGGAGTGCAGTGGCATGATCTCCACTCACTGCAAATTTCGCCTCTCAGGTTCTAGCAATTCTCTGCCTCAGCCTCCTGAGTAGCTGGGATTACAGGTGCCCACCACCACGCCCAGCTAATTTTAACTCATTCTTTTTTATGGTTGCATGGTATTTCATGGTATGTATGTGCCACATTTTCTTTATTCAGTCTATGATTGTGGAGAAATAGGAATGCTTTCACACCGTTGATGGGAATGTAAATTAGTTCAACTATTGTGGAAGACAGTGTGGCGATTCCTCAAGGATCTAGAACCAGAAATACCATTTGACCCAGCCATTCCATAACTGGGTATACACTCAAAGGATTATAAATCATTCTACTATATTTTATTCTTTTAGAGGTGGGGTCTCCTTCTGTCTCCCAGGCTGGAGAGACATGGCACAATGTCACTGCAGCTCACTGCAGCAGTGAGTTCTTCACAGCTCACTGCAGCCTAGAACTCTCAGGCTCAAGCAATCCTCCTCTTGGCCTCCTGAGAATCTGGGACTACAGGCACGTGCCACCTTGCCTGACTAATTTTTAATTTAATTTTTTTTTTTTGCTGAGATGGGATCTCACTGTGTTGCCCAGGCTGGTCTTGAACTCCTGGGCTCAAGGGGGCTCCTGCCTCAGCTTCCCAACGTGCTGGGATTACAGGTGTGAGTCACTACACCCAGCCACTCTTGGTCTTTATTCAGATTGGGGGCTTCCAAGCTTTAGTCTGTGGTTCTCAAGCTTGGCTGCACAGCAGAGCCATCTGGAGAGCTTCAAAAAACCCCAGTGCCCAAGTGGCACCCCAGACCAGTTAAATAAGAAATTCTGCACTGAGACCAGGTGATTCCACTGTGCAGCCAGGGTTGAGAATCATTGTCCTAGGTGGTGGCACATATGGACCCTTTCCTGCCTTCTCCTCTCAAGAATGGGGCTTACTAGGGATTGTTGGTGGGCAGGGAGGTGGGGGTGGCGGTGGCGGTGGTGGCGGCTGCCTCTGCAGGTTGATATTTGTTAGTGGTAAACTTATCACCGCTTGTAGTTTGATTCTCAACCTCACAAATCTAGAAACAAGATTTTATTCTGATTCTGAGAGTGCATCTGTCTCTTAGGTGTGGACTCACATTAGTCAAGGCCATGAGACTGATGTATAAACCCAGAAACCCAATGTGTAATTTAACAGTGAAAAAGAAAATGGCATGTGTATTAGTCCATTTTCATGCTGCTAATAAAGACATATCTGAGAGTGGGTAATTTATAAAGGAAAGAGATTTAATTGACCCCCAGTTCTGCAAGGCTGGAGAGGCCTCAGGAAACTTATAATCATGGCAGAAGACGAAAGCAAACACATCCTTCTTCACATGGCAGCAGCAAGGAGAAGTGCCGAGCAAAAGAGCGAAAAGCCCCTTATAAAACCATCAGATCCCGAATTCACTCTCACAAGAACAGCATGGAGGTAACTGCCCTCATGATTCAACTACCTCTCAGCGGGTCCCTCCTATGACCCGTGGGGATCATGGGAAGTGCAATTCAAGATGAGATTTGGGTGGGGACGCAGCAAAACCATATCAGTATGGAACTGGGCTTCTTGCATCAACTCAAGCTCAGATCAGGCAACTTTCCCGCAGCAGCATTTTCTACCCTCTTCCTGGGCAGGTAGTTGTACCACTAGGTAAAATGGGCCAGCCCATTCTTCTCAAATGACTCAACTGAGATTCATCCAGGCGAGGCCTTGCCAAAATGTCGATTTCTTCTTTTGGCTCTGACTTCCTACAAGCCTGATAAACTGAAATTTGCTCAGGGAAAACTATGCTGGTTTCCTCAGCCTCCCTGGATCCTGGGAGACTTCACGCTTCCTGGATACCCCTTTGAACAAGAGGCAGAGAAAGGAAACAGGGCAGTAAAGCAAAGAGCGGTGTAGTTTCTTGGTTTTTTTTTTTTTTTTTTTTTTTTTTTTAGGATATTTTCCTAGGCATTGCTTTCTCTCAATGTGGTAATCCACATTTGAATGTGAAGCCAAAAGCAGCAAAGTTGCCACAAGGTGGATGGGCCACCGGAGGTCATGATGTGTGAAGGCAGGAACTTAGGAGAAGCAGAAACTAGGAGGCAAAGAAAATGTGGAAACATTTGGAGTGGGACTGCCAAGTGGGGGAGACTCGTAAGGCTGGGGCCGGTGTGCAGAGTGGCAGGCCTGGCACAGGACACACACGTCCGACTCATTCCCCTGCTCCTTTCCTTTGAGCTCCATGTGCCAGTGTGCCAGTGGCACTGCATCTGGGACTTCATTGAACACAATCACACTAGAACATGTGTCTCAGGGATCAGGGGGCTCCTTTGCAGGCTTCCCTGGGGTATAGAGGGACCTCGTTCCCCAGAAATCTCCATTCAGTTCCCAGGCATTCTTTTTTTTTTTTTTGGAGAGAGGGTTTCCCTCTGTTGCCCAGGGCGGGGTACAATGGCACAATCATGGTTCACAGTACCCTCAATCTCCCTGGCTAAGGTGATCCTTCTGCCTCAGCCTCCTGGGTAAGCTAGGACTAAAGGTGTGCATGTCCAGCTAATGCTTTTGTATTTTTTTGTAGAGATGGAGTTTTGTCATGTTGCCCAGGCTGGTCTCAAACTCCTGGGCTCAAGCCATCTACCTGCCTCGGCCTCCTAAAGTACTGGGATTACAGGTGTGAGCCACAGTGCTCAGCTTCAGGCATTCCTAATGGGCTGTAAATGGTTCCAATAGTTCCTGCTCTGGACTTGGGCATGTGTTGGGGTATAGGCAGGGCTAAAAGAGGCCAGACCAGGCCAGGCACGTCTGTCTCCATGGAATGCTCACAGCCAGCAGCTGTCCACAGAGCAAGGCTGGTATTGGGGCATGCTGGCTGATTTAGAAAATAAATGAGAAAAACAACTTTTTGCATTGTCTACACCAATCATATTCAATAAGAGGTATTACTAATATTAATAGAATCAATGGAAAATGCATTTCTTTAACACTGTCATCTCTCACGGTGACGTGCGTCTTGAGCTGATTTGCAAATGTGGGGTTCTAAGTGGTGCGTGGTCGGAAGCAGTTAGCTCCTAATGTTATGCTGCCGCATGGGCTGCAGCCGAACCTATTAATGAACTAATCCCAGACTCTCCAGTGGATGCCGTCTGGCTCCTCCGCACTACACTTTGCATTTTAGCTAAAATCAACAACGTTAAAGAAAGGAGAATTTAAATGGCTTAGGCTGCTTATCTCCAAAATTAGACAGTGTGTTCAGGAACAACGAGAGAGAAAGGAGCAATGGGTGTGGAAGATTTCTGAGTGTGGGGAAGTAGATTTAAACTTTGCTCATCCTCCATTGGGCAACCTGCCCCAGTCAAACATCGGCCGTGGAGGTCAAGGGCTCTGACTGTGTAGCCAGACTCCCTGGTCCTACCACTCACTAGCTGTGTTATCCTGGTAAATTACTGAGCCTCTCTGTACCTCAGTGTCTTCATCTGTGAAATGGGTTGGTGATGGAACTTACTTCCAAGGGCTTCTCTAAAGGTAACACGAAGGTTCATATTTTCAAAGTGCTTAGAAGTGCGTGGCCTGTAGAATATGCTATCAAAGGACTTGTCATGCCAATTCATTTATTCTGCAAATATTTATTAAGTATCTGTCACATGCTTGGTAAAATTCTTAGTGCTTGGGATTCAGCTTGAGTAAGAAAAATTTCTTGGTCACGTGGAGTTTCTGTTCTATGTGGAACCATAAGAAACAGGTAATTTCAGATTGTAATAAGCATGTGAAGAAACAATCCATTTAGCTTTTTGTTTGTTTTGAGATGGAGTCTCCCTCTGCACCCAGGCTGGAGTGCAGTGGTGTGATCTCAGCTCACTGTAACCTCCGCTTCCCAGGTTCAAGCAATTCTCATGCCTCAGCCTCCCAAGTAGCTGAGATTACAGGCACAGGCCACCACACCCAGTTAATTTTTGTATTTTTAGTACAAACAGGGTTTCACCATGTTGCCCAGGATGGTCTTGAACTGACCTCAAATGATCTGCCCTCCTCGGCCTCCCGAAGTGCTGGGATTACAGACGTGAGTCACCTCGCCTGGCTGAAATGATCCACTTTGGACAGAGTGGTCACAGAAAGCCTCCCTGAGCAGGGGACACATGAGAAGATGCCTGGGTGATTAGGAAGGTGTCTGTGTGCCAAAGCCCCATGGGTGGCCCGAGGGTGGCATGAGCAATGCTGAAGACATATGGGGTCTGGGAAGCTGTGGTGGGTGATGCCTGGGTCTGGGCCTGCCTTCCCTGCTTTGCACTTTCACCTTTGATTAGACAATCCCCCAGCAAACAGACACTTTTGGAGAGTTAAGTCAGGCTCTGGCTCGGGCTGGGGAGCTGTCTCATAGAATCTATGGTGAGGAAATTGTCCATTACCTTGAGGGGGACCCACCCAAGACATTTCTCTCAGGCCTCAGCTGCAGGAAAAGCAGAATTACTGCCTTTTCAGTTATACTGACAAGGTGCTCCTCACTGGGTTTTGTTTTCCTCTTTGCTTTAGCTCCACAGAAAGCTCAGGGCCACGTTTTCAGTGTCCCTGTGGGCACTGCATGTCCACGTGGCTATGTATGCACCTTGTTTATGGTTCCAGGGTGGACTTGTCTCTCCTTGTATTAGCCATGTTCCTCCATCTCTTCACTTCACCCTTTTGTGTCCTTTTGAGAAGTAGCTGAGGAGGAAAGAAAGGAAGGAAGGAAGGAAGGAACGAACGAAGGAAGGGAGAGAAGGGCAGAAGGAAGGAAGGAGGGAAGGAAGGAAGGAAGAAAAGGGAGGAAGGAAGGAAGGGCAGAAGGAAAGAAGGAGGGGATGAAGGAAGGAAAGAAGAGAAGGGTGGAAGGAAGGAAAGAAGGAAGGAAGAGAAGGGCAGAAGAAAGAAAGGAGGGAAGGAGGGAAGAAGGGGAGGAAAGAAGGAAGGAGAGGAAGAAGGAAGGAAGGAAAGAAAGAGGGAAAGAAGGGGCTGGGCGCGGTGGCTCAAGCCTGTAATCCCAGCACTTTGGGAGGCCGAGACGGGCGGATCATGAGGTCAGGAGATCGAGACCATCCTGGCTAACACAGTGAAACCCCGTCTCTACTAAAAAAAAAAAAATACAAAAACTAGCCGGGCGAGGTGGCGGGCGCCTGTAGTCCCAGCTACTCGGGAGGCGGAGGCAGGAGAATGGCGTAAACCCGGGAGGCGGAGCTTGCAGTGAGCTGAGATCCACCACTGCACTCCAGCCTGGGAGACAGAGTGAGACTCCGTCTCAAAAAAAAAAAAAAAAAAGAGGGAAGGAAGGAAAGGAAGGAAGGAAAGAAAGGGAGAAGGAAGGAAAGAAGGAAAGGAAGGAAGTTGCACCTGAGAATTTATTCACGAGTGAGACACTTCTGGAGTTAGATCCCGGAAGAAGTTCTGGTCTTCCACTTCCGGGAAGGTAGCTTAGAGTAGTGTGAAGACCCAGGGGGAGCTGTTGCCTGTGCTGGCCCTTTGGCTGGCAGACCATGGCAATGGATACCAGGGACCATGGCCGGTGTCTCTTAGAGCTGGAACATCTTGCTGTGTGTAATGGATTGTTACATGTTTAAAGGTACACACTTAAAAATTAAAAAAAAAGGAAACAGCGTGTTGCCAAAGGCAGGCCACCCACTTTATCTAGAACCCATTGAAAGAAGGAATGACAGCCAAAGATGGAGGTAAAGTTGACAGCATCCACTTACCAAGGGGTAGGTATGTTGGTCTCTGATGCTACACTGTCTTAAGGGACTTGCAAGTGTATTTTTCATCTCACATCTATTTCTGGGTGTCTTCTGACTTTGGAAGCTCCGTCATGTAAGTTCTTACTCCACTGCCTGTGTAGACAGGAAAAGGATGGCAGGAAGATGGAAGGGGCAACTGAGCCTGGCACAGTCCCTGGGGCTTTATTTTCCATGGAGAGAGCTTCCCCTAGAGCACCTCTGGGAGGAAAATGGCCAACCCTTGCCGAAGCTGGCTTTGATTCCCACTGGCTTCTGCTGAAAGAGGGGGCCTCAGGCTACCTCTCAACCCAGTTGGGTCAGCAGAGCATCGAAGGCCACCCAGTGGAAGATGGAGTTGAGGCTGGGGGATGGGGGCTGCACTGGGTGCAGGGTGCTCATCTTATACAGCTCCAGCTCACTGAAGACATGGGGTGTGTGCATTTGGGGTCATTCCTATTCTTCTGTTTTGGGTCATTTCAGCAAGCCCCGGGAGATAGCCTTCCTCAGACTCACCTGATGTCTGTGTAGAAGGACTCATGGTTGTCCACCCACTACTGGAGGCATAGTCTTTCATCTCCAACGAAGGAGAAATCACCCCCATTGGTCTTGCAGCCAATCTCCGCCGCCAAGGCCTGGGGAACTCAGAAACACCCAGATGAAGTTTGAATGTCTGAAGATGGGTCCATCAGCCCTAATTTGCACTGCATCACATTTGCAAGTTGCAAAATGGAATTTGCAATTGCTTTTCGGCAATGTTCAAATTAGCACTTCTTAGCATATTAATGAACTACCTTTTTTTTTTTTTTATTATGTGACCAATTTTAATGTAAATAGCAGTCTCAGTGCAAGGATTAGGTCAGTGTTTCATGGGAATAAAGTTCCAAAGCTTCCAGTGGAGGCCGAGAACTGACTTGTGGATGGGCATGGCTTTTGCCCAGCATGACAACTCAGACTGTGTGGATTTTTCAGACTCCTTAGTCTGGCAGGCCGTAAGTCCCGGGTGAGGTCTGTGGCTCCTGGCTCAAGAGTTTGCACAAACCATGAGAGCGGTTGCAGACCCCGTGCCTGAAAAGGCTGGTGATTGAGCCAGCAGGGCAGGAGAGTGGCTGACACCAAGTATGTTCATCTCCATGCCTACAAGAGAGGTCACAGTGTAGGCCACCTGCAACAGATCATCCCCACACCTACAAACGGTGCAATTTCTTCAAAATAGGTCAAAATCAGCTATAATGGGTTCTGTGTGAATTTGTTTTCCTGAGATATTTTCCTGCGTTGATGCTGCCCTGGTCTACACTCTAGTAGCTGGTCTGGAGTCGTAAGAGTGCATTGTCCATAACCCACCTGAGCATTTTCTGGAGCCATGTCAGGGTAAATTGAAAGGATCCCCCACTACAAGGATCTTGTGGCTCCCAGCCGTGAGCAGCTCAGTGATGGGACTGAATGCACAGAGGACAAGAGAGGAAATCAACAAACAGGGCTTTTAAACCTGTCCCGAGAGCAGGGACAGAACTGTGCACCATCTGCCCTCCACAGAGCCAGCGTTTGGAGAAATGACAGACCTCTCTGTGGGCTCCGAAACCACTGGAGCCAGATGAGAAACTGGAGCCTGGGGAGTCTGCCTGGGTGGTCTCTCATCAGCTGTGTCTGACCCACTGGAGACGGTGTCCTGTGTCCTCTGGAAGAGGCGGTGACCCTTCCGCATAAGAATGACACAGCCACACCAATATCCCACAGACAAGCATGGACCCCAGGTTTTCCAAATGGCAGTGCTTTCTTGGGTCATTATTTGAAATGAACTGATTATCCATCCCCAGCTTGATTTACCAGGTAGACCGTATTTTCCTGCTGAGTGTACATTTGTGATGCTGTCCCTTTCATCCTGCATAACAGCATACATTCCAGGAGCTTCGGCACCTATTCTTTACTATCTATAGATGGGTGCGTGGGTGTGCTGATTGCATTTTAAAAACAAGAGTTTGTATATCTGCTGGATCTGGAAATAATCAGTAACTAAGGTAGCAGAGGAGAAAAAAAAAATCCAGCTCTTGATGAGTAATTTAAAAACTGTGAATACTTCACAGCTTGATGTATTCCTGGGGAAGGAGTCCTTCACTCACAGTGCAGCCTGAAGTGCAACTTTTTTTGGAGACCCTGGGAACCCGGTAGGCATCATGGTACCGGGAGAGGAGGCTCTTCTGCCTCCCATCAGCCTTGTGATTTCAGAGGAGCCATTATGCTGTGGTCCTCTAAAATTCAGGTGTTTTGGCCAATGTGATATTACTAACAGGTGGAGCTTTTAAGAGGTGATTAGGCCATGAGGGCAACTCTCTCTCTCTCTTCTGTTTTCAGAAACAGGGTCTTTCTCTGCTGCCCAGGCTGGAGTGCAAAGGTGTGGTCATAGCTCACTGTAGTCTCAAACTCCTAGGCTCAAGTGATCTTCCTACCCTGGGCTCCGAAGTAGACGGGCCTACAGGTGCATACCACTATAACGGGCTAATTTTTGAATTTTTTGCAGAGATGGGGTCTCACTATATTGCTCAGCCTGGTCTCAAACTCCTGGGCTCAAGCGATCTCCTGCCTTGGACTCTGAAAGTGCTGAGATTACAGGCATGAGCCACTGAGCCTGGCTACTCCTTTCTTGTGAGTAGGATTAAGGCCTTTATGAAAAAGGCTTTATGCAGTATTCTACCGGCTCACCCTTCTACCTTCTGCCACACGAGGACATGGTTCTTCCCTCCAGAGGATGGAGCAGCCAGGCACCATCTTGGAGATAGACAGCACCTTCACCAGAAAACTGAACCTGCTGGCACCTTGATCTTGGACTTCCCAACCTCCAGAAAGGTGAGAAAATAAATTTCTGTTTTTTATGAATTACCCAGTCTCAGGTATCATTATAGTAGCACAAATGGGTGAAGATACCTTATATGTTTATCAGTCAGTTCGAGAACTTATGATAGATTCCATAAACCTTGACTAAGACTCCCTTATAGAGTCTCCAAAGGTCTCAAAAAAAAAAAAAAAAAAAAAAAAAAAAGACTCTATAAGTGAGTTTATCTTATCTTTTGCAAGAAGCCCATGTCAGATGGGCTTGTGAAACCACAGATGAACTTGGCTCCTGTAACTAAAATTCCCAGGGGGTAGAGCTTCAGGTATAGCTGGATCCAGGGGCAAGAATGCTGTCAGCAGGCTTCAGCTCTGGTGTTCTCTGCCTTAACTCCATTTTCAGGCAGCTTGGAGTCTCTCTTTGTGGTGGCAAGATGGCTGTGAGCAGTACCAGACATTCATCTATCTTCTCTGGAACTTCAGTGAAAAGATTCTCTTTTTACACAAAGACCTGTTATTGAGTCGGGCTGTTCGGTATTAGTTTCTATCCCAACCCGTGAGCCAATCATGGTGGCCCATGGGATATGATGCCCTCATTGTCCTGGTCTGGGTCACTTGCCTGTCCCTGGAGCTGGGGGTGGGTTCAGCTCCACCTAAGACCACATGGATCGAGCATGGGGGAGGAGTGATTCCTCAAGGAAAATCGGGATGCTATTTCCAGTAAAAGGAGAAAAGCGGCTGGGCAGGCAAAAACAACAGATGTCCACCCCAACAGCTTTTCAGCTAACTACTCACAGACGTCCAGGAGCAAGTTATATCCAGAGAACAGAAAAGGAGGCTGATTCTACGGATTTAACTATTTATATTTTCTCAGTGAGAGGCTGGCCACAGGCTTGGGTTTCCCTTTAGACGGAGGCTGGTCACTTTCACCCTTTATTTGCAAGCTCGTAACATCTGCTGGGCTCACCTGAGAGAACTCCCAGCTTCTCTGGCTGGAGACTGAAGGGAAAGGAAAACCTCTTTTGTCACTGCCTAGGGATCAGGTCTGCTGCCTTCACGGCTCTTTCTGCTCCAGCCTCTGCGTGTCTGCTTATGGAGTCAGAGACCAGGCTTTACAAAGGGTCTTCCGAGAGGGCCATCATGTTTTCTAGTGTTCTTTTTCTGAGCCACAGCTGCACTCCTCTGTCCCTACAACCTGAATGTTGGCGCCTAGGCTGTTGTCTGGAACACATGACTCACACAGTGGTTATGGAGTCAGTCTCTCCTCCTCTAGCTCTTGCAGATTTAGCCATTTCAGGCCCCGGAAATGCTGGAGAAAGCCACACACAGCATCTCTCTCTCCATTCAGGGGCTGAGGCAGCTACAGATGGGAGACTTTGTTTTGTCTCTTTCTTCCTTCCTCTCTTCCCTTGCTCTTTCTCCCTCCCTCATTTCCTTCCCTTCTCACCCTTCCCTTCCTCCTCTCCCTAATCTCCTCCCTGTGATGGATCCTGGAGGGAATCCCTGGTGCCCTCTGGGCCTCTTGGTTTCTAAGTTATGTCTTTCCATTTTCTCTGGATGGGACTGTAGGGTCTGAGGAAGTGGAGATGAGAGAGCTGGGAGAAGCAGGTTGGAGGCTGCCCTCCTGGTATTTGAACTCCACGTCCCCCCACAGCCTCCCTCGGGAAGATCTGGAAGGTCTAAGGGGACAGATTTTTGTTGCACCTTGAAGGACGCCTTGGCTGGTTCAAGCCTGGAAATGCTCCACGTGGGGTCATCCTTCTCTCCAGGTGTTCAGTCTCTCATCCCAATTGCCCGGCTTCTCTCATCTTCCATTTGCCTTCCCCTCAGAGGCCGGGCCAAATCCCATGAGGACAATTCATAGGCAGGGAGCCATGGCCACCTCCTTCCCACTTATTAGGGCAGAATCGCTCTGACGAAGCCGCAACAGCCCAGCTAGTGCCTCATTATTTTGGGCTTCATTGAAATGCACGGCAGAGCCATCCTCAGTACTTTATGTACTAAACTTAACTACAGTAATGTATTCAAATCATTCTGAATTTATCTAGCCTGAGCATCTTTTTTTTTTTTCCTCTTCCTCCTCCTCCTCCTCCACATATATATTTTTTTGAAGACAGCAAATGTGCCTTTTGAAACAACAGCTTAGGGCCACCTATTCTGCGTGGAAGGGACAGGTGGCCCCTTTCTGTATCCATTGTCCCCTCTCTCAGCCAGGGTCATCCAGTGCTTACCTGATGGCCGTGGCATTTTGGGACCCATAGTGCCCCTTCTGGCTCCCGTGTTCCACCTTCGTCATTCCTTCCCCACGTCCCTGCCATTGCTGGGAGGTGAACTCTGGAGTGGGGGTGACCTGTGAGGCCCAGATATCAAATTCCTGCCTGGGGAGCCAAAAAGGTGGCAACACCTGGGGTAATCAGAAAGGCACTGATGAGAATGAAGGAGTGAAGAGGGCAGAAGAGCCCAGGAAAAGGATATTGCCTGGGAGGTAGGAAATGGGTTCTCTCTCCAGTTTGGTCATTTTCCTTCTGCGTGGTTTTGGGACACTCTATCCTCTTCTCTGGGGCTCAGTTTCCTTCACAGTAAAACTTATGGTGGTGAGGATGGTGGTTTTGAGCCAGGTCAGGGGCTCTTAGCTTGGAGTGCATGCATGAGCTTTGGGGTGGTCCATGAAATTGACATTGTAAGCAACATTGCATTATTATCTTTTTGTGGTGGAGAGAAAGTCCATCACTTTCATTGAATTTCCAAAAGGCTCTTAGCTATCAGAGGCTAAGCTCTCATATATTTACAGGAGCCAGGGCCCCATTCACCTTCAGATGCTTTTGTTCAGTGTCCTGGTTTTAGAGATGGGGCCACCGAGGCTCAGAGAGGCGACTGGCAGGTGCTGTGTGCCATTCTGATGGCGATCCCCGAAGGCTGATCCAGGCAGGGATCCAGGCCCAGAGAGTTTGGGAAGAACCAACTGGACTCTGTCTTAGAATCTGACCTCCCAGAGAGGCATTGGGAAACCCAGGGGAGAGGAGAGACGTGGACATAAGTAAATCAGGAACCACACATACACCAAAGCTTTTGGCAAAAGTAAAAACAACCGCGTGATATTGGTTAGTGACAATCGTTTGATGTGGGTTTCAGCCTGCACCTCTCTCTTCCAGCATCAACATAGCGGCTCTGGTCCACCAGAGGGAGAGGCTATAGCTGAGGACATGTGGCAGCTCCTGGGCCCTCCTCCCTCTGGCTGGAGACTGGACTCACTGTTCAAAAAGCGTCTCGTTTCTGTGGCACTGGGCATCTCCCACACACTCTTCTGCTCTTCAGTGTCTAACTCCTGTGGCTACGGTCAGAAAGTAGGCTTCCTCGAGCTGATGGAAGAAAAGACCCCCTGCTCTTCCCCTCCCAGGTGGAATTATTTTGTCTTCCCTTTGTTTGCTCCTGTGGGATTTGCTCCTGCTTTTTAGCTGGAGAGAGACCACCATTGGGTCACACTCTGTCCTGGGTGGATCTGTCATCCTGTGTCTTCTCTCTCGGGGCTGGGGAAATGGGTGCATGCATGAGCTTTGAGGTGGTCCATAAACCTCTTGAAAGTGTAAGCAACGTGGCATTATTATTATTATTATTATTATTATTATTTTGTGTGTGCGTTGGGCAAGGGAGAAAGTCTATTGCTTTCATTGATTTTCCAAACTTGGCTATCAGAGGCTAAGATCTCATATGTTTACAGGACCCAGGGCCCCATTCAACTTCAGATGCCCCATTCACTTTCAGATGGAAACAATTGAGCCTCCATTCATCTTTCCTGGACGCTTCCATAGTCCAATTTGTAAATGGCCCTGCAGTAAATACCCCATGGGAAGTC
This sequence comes from Papio anubis, assembly GCF_008728515.1. Lineage (NCBI taxonomy): Eukaryota > Metazoa > Chordata > Mammalia > Primates > Cercopithecidae > Papio > Papio anubis. The sequence continues at coordinate 24,351,383 of NC_044995.1, forward strand.
TGCAGCTACAGGTCAAATTTGGTCCCAAGCAGAAAATTCTGAACCTCAAATAAGCAGTTCAACATTCCTGTTTGCCTAGAAAACATGTTTCTCCATAGTCTTTGCCCACTAGAAAGATCTTTCCGAGGCACCTGTGCTTAGTATTTTCCCCTAATACTCAGCTAAATCGGTGCTTTCACTCTCCAGTCATGGAGGGAATATTAATCTAGAGTTGCTTTTAAAAATTTAGTTAAAAGATAGAATTCTGCTGTCTTTCAGAAAGGTAAAGACAAGCTTCCTTTGGTTATGGAAGTGTTACAGGATACCAACACTTACCCAACGTTAACCTTTGGGTTGGGGGTTTCCTCACTGTAGTCCCTTCTGTGGTCGCTGGAAAGATGTTACAGAAAAGGGGTCCCGATCCAGACTCCAAGAGAGGGTTCTTGGATCTCACGCAAGAAAGAATTCAGGGCAAGTCCATCGAGTAAAGTGAAAGCAAGTTTATTAAGAAAGTAAAGAAATAAAAGAATGGCTATGGCATAGACAGAACAGCCCCAAGCACAGCTAGTTGCCCATTTTTATGGTTATTTCTTGATGATTTGCTAAACAAGGTGTGGATTATTCACATATTCCCTTTTTAGACCATATAGGATAACTTCCTGACATTACCATGGCTTTTGTAAACTGTTGTGGCACCGGTGGGAGAGTCGCAGTGAGGACGACCAGAGGTCATGGCGGTGGCCACCTCGGTTTTGGTGGGTTTTAGCAGACTTCTTTACTGCAACCTGTTTTTATCAGCAAGTTCTTTACGACCCGTGTCTTGTGCCGACCTCTCATCCTGTGACTTAGAATGCCTTAACAATCTGGGAATGCAGCCCGGTAGTTCTCAGCCTCATTTTACCCAGCCCCCATTCAAGATGGAGTCGCTCTGGTTCACACGCCTCTGACAGAAGTGTCATCCCATGCAATTGAGGAAGAAGTTCTATGTGCTCACCATTAAATACAATTTCATAATGAAAATTTTGTCTTATGAAGGTGAAACTTTGAGAACCTATTAGAATTCTCATTTTTCTATGCATGGCAATCAAATGACCTTCCTATACTGCCACATAAAGTATAGATTTAAAGTTAAATGATCCAGTCAGTCATTTAACATTTTCTTAAAGAGTAATTTCTTCTATAACTATAGATGTTTACATATGGTTTTCTTTTTGGTATTTACATTTTAAGAATTGAAGAAAAACTGACGTTCCTTTTTGGAACTGTTTTTTAATAGCCTTTGTTTATTTTTAATATGTGGCGTTCCAGGCCCTTGCTCTAATGATTTTTTTCACACTGCATTGATAATTAAATTCATTCATTTTCCCAGCTGCACAATTCCTTTAAGTAAAAAGTTATGGGTAATAACACCTCTTATGTTCAAAGTACAGAGGAGAAAAGGGCAAATCAGGATCTTTCTGTCGAGGGGAGTTACACAGTTGAGCAGGTCATGGGTTAGGGCAAAAATCTGTGTACACGTTCTCAGGTATTCAGGTCTTCTTAATTCATAGATTAGGACCCGTGGGTTTTGATTTTCTGATACTGAAAAATATGCCTTTTCCCCCCTTTATGTTCTAAAGATGTAATTTATCTCCTTATATCCTGCTCAGTTTTTTAGTTCATAATTTGTAGTAATAAGTGTCATCAAAAGCACTGAAAGTGTTGGTTTCTCTTAAATGATTGGAGACTGTTTGCATGCTGTTACCAACTCGCATATCTATAAGGAGGGCAGTAAAAGTGAGCTGAGATATTTAGTGACATAAAAAGAACCATGTAGATTTGTGAAAATGTAAAACTGTGATCATGGAAGAGGTTCATGAAGTAATGAGAGAAATGCTTCGTCCCTGGGCTAGTGATTCACTTGTAGCTTCTGTAATTTCATGGATGCTATAAGGATTTGGTTTTTACACATTTTAATTTAGTCCAGAGATGTTCCTATTTTAATTATCCATACACAAGGGCACAGTATCTTTCTACGGTTATTGCTATACGTTACATTTATATATAGCAATAGCAATTTGGAAAAAAAAAAAAAACCACAACAAAATGCTTTCACCTAGATGACCAAAGGGTTATACTCATTTGTTTTAATGACACTATATGGACCTTTGCATTCTTAAACAGGATTTTCGAATACACGAGATGCAAGCACTGAAGGATGTGCACGCAAACAGGTACCTGTCAGAGAATAAAAAAAGAATATGTCCATGTCTCCCCTTTCATGAAGGATTTGCGGGTGCTTTCGTGGCAGCCCCTGAATGGGGGGTGCCTGGAGCCTCTTGCTTTTCTGTTGAAATCAGAAGGCATTGAATCAGGGAATTTGAGAGCAAAGGGATTCCCACTGAGCCTCAGTGATCACATTTCAATATCCGGAAATCCATTTGCAGGAATGTGACATTTTAACTATCATATTGGACTCAGTCTATATGCATTAGCAAGGAGCTATGAGATAAAAAAACATAAAAATAAATGCACATGCCTAAATATATATCTATGTCTATTTAGTATCTGTTTATAAATATATATGTATGCAATGTATAAAAAGAATAGTCTGATGAAAGCACATGTTGACAAAAACTGAAATGTAAATCACCCAGGTCACACACGCTGTGCTGCTGTGAAAGGCTGATTCCCTAATGACCAGGGGGTAATTCTTCCCCCTTCCACGGAGAACCAGCCAGCAGAAATCCGTCGCGTTTAAGCGAATCTCCTGCAAGCCCTTCTGACCTGGGAGGTTGTGGAACTTCCCGCTGGCTGAGTCAGAGCTGGTCCAGCTTCTCGGGCAGCCCCGCACGGATGCCTGGGGGACTCTGCCTGGAGGCAGGGGACTCAATGTCACAAGCTCAGAGGGTCACTTCTACTAGTAAAGACTTTACTCTCTGGCCGGATGACCTGGTCCCACAGCCCAAGGGAAAACATCGTGCAAAAGGTCCCCTAGCCCACCCTGCTCGGGACACAGTGACCTTGGCCTGAGCTTGCTAGTCCTGTCTGTTGAATGGTGTGATGCTTGGCTTGGGAGGAAGGAGAGGAATTTAATGGTTTGTGTGAGTGTCCAGGGTCCTTGGAGGAAGGGCTTTTCCCAGGGTCGTTCACACAATGAATATCTGGGGGGCCCAATCTACCCACAGATGTATTTTGCTTGGTTCTCAGATTATTTGAAAAAAATTTGAATTTGTCGCCAGTGTTTAGTAATTGGAGATTTCACATAATTATCTGGAATTCTGGCTTCCTTCAAATGTTTGGAAGTGCTGGGAACGCTGGGTCCTTACCACTGTGCAGAACAATTGATTTCTCTGGATGGTGCAGACACTCCCCAGGCCTCTGCAGACCCCCAACTCCTAGTTATCTGCCTGGCCCTGGTGGACATCTGACTTGCCACTGCAGGTGCTTCTGCAACATTGGTGTCACTGGGGGCCTGTGATCCTTGTTTTCTGGGATAGTTCAGCCACTGCTTTATGCAGCCTTGGCTCCCCTCACTGTGTGACCCACTGAGGTTTGTTACAAGTGACAAGTGGGCTGCAGAGTGTCAGCTACGTCGCTCGAAGGTGGAATCTTGCACGCGACCCGCTGGGGCAGTGCTCTTCAGCATACATGCAAGTCCTCTCCTGAGAGCACGATCCTCCTAGACGTCTAGAAGGACCACCAGGTGCAGAAGAACCAGTCCTCAGAGGTTGATGTGTAAGGGGCTTACTGTGCAGCTTCCTCGCACTCTGCGACAGCTGGGGTTGAGTGTTGAATCCACGCACCTGCCTCAGCTAGGAGCACATTCCTGTGCCATTTAAGATGCTGTCGCCTCCAAAACCGGGACTTGCCGAGGTCTGGGCTCTCACCCTGCTGCAGTTCCCAGTGAGTTAGTTTTTCTTTTCTTTCTCCCCCAGTAGTGGTAAGATAGGTGTATCTATTGGTATGTGTCTGTGTTTTGTGTTCTTGCTAGGCACAGCGGGATGGAGCCCCAGGCCAAGAAAACTAAGGTGGGGGTCTCCATTCACTCTCTTCTTGTCTGGCACAAGGGAAGTTGCTGCAGGAGTGAGGGTGGCGCCGTGCAAGGCTGTCCCCACTGCTGGGACAGAGCTCAATAGCCCTGTTTACCCACCCTCCCCCTTCCTCTGTTGGACTAGGAGTTTCTTGAGGACAGAGCCTGTCTCATTTTCATCTTTGTGTCTAAATGCCTGGGTGGATAGATTCATGGTGAACTGCTTCCGTCTTCTCTATGTATCTGGGATGGGAAGTTGCTAAATTAGCATGGCTGCTGCAATACAGCAGGTATGGGAGGTAGTTTTAGAAGCCTGGGCTGGAGGAGGTGAACCAAGAGGGCCCATGGGCCTGCATTGGAACTTTGACTCTGCCACTTCTCAGCCATTTTCTTACCTAAATGAAGGAGGGGCTGGGTGAGATTTTTAAGGATACTCTGCCTGTTTAACTTCTTTCTTTCCTTTTCTTTTGTTTTCTTTTCATTTCTTCTCTCTGTCTCTCTCTTTTTGAGACGGAGTCTCGCTCTGTCACCAGTCTGGAGTGGAGTGGTGTGATCTCGGCTCACTGTAACCCCCACCTCCAGGGTTCAAGCGATTCTCCTGCCTCAGCCTCCCAAGTAGCTGGGACTACAGGCACCTGCCACTGCGCCTAGCTAGTTTTTGTATTTTTAGTAGAGGCGGGGTTTCACCATGTTGGCCAGGGTGGTCTTGATCTCTTGACCTCATGATCTGCCTGTCTCGGCTCCCCAAAGTGCTGGGATTACAGGCGTGGGCCACTGTGCCCGTCCTTCCTTTCTCTTCCTCTTCCTCTTCCTCTCCTCCTCCTCCTCCTCTTCTTTTTCTTCTCCTCCTCCCTTCCCTTCCCCTTCCTTCCCTTCCCTCCTTCCTTCCCTTCCCCTTCCCTTCCCTTCCTTCCCTCCCTCCTTCCTTCTTTCCTCTCTTTCTTTCCTCCCTTTCCTCTCCTCTCTTTTCTTTCTTTCTATAGGGTCTCCCTCATCCATTTCAGACCATTTGTCCATATCCATTTACCTCCAGCCTGGTTTCAGTGTGTTCTCATCCAAGTACTGGGACTACATTCATCTTCAGACTATTTTCATTTTTTTATTTTTGAACACAGATTCTCACTATGCCAGGCTGGTCTCACACTCTTGGCCTCAAGCAATCCTCCCACCTCAGCCTCCCAAAGCACTGGGATTACAGGCATGAGGCACCACGCCTGGCCTGAACCTCTTTCTTTCTTTTCTGTCTCCTCTACCTGTGTTGTCTGTCCAACACAACTGCCAGATCTGACCCTGGAACACAGTGTTACTTATTCATTGATTGATTGGAACACCATTTTTTGTTTTTTTGGGATGGAGTCTCACTCTATTACCCAGGCTGGAGTGCAGTGGCATGATCTTGGCTCATTGCAACCTCCACCTCCTGGGTTCATGTGATTCTCTCGCCTCAGCCACCTGAGTAGCTGGGACTACAGGCTCTCGCCATCATGCCTGGCTAATTTTTGTATTTTTAGTAGAGATGCAGTTTCGCCGTGTTGACCAGGCTGGTCTCGAACTCCCGACAAGTAATCCGCCCCCCTCAGTCCCCCAAAGTGCTGGGATTACAGGCATGAGCCACCACGCCTGGCCTGGAACACCATTTTCTTAAGGGTCTCTGAGACCTAACCGTGGTTTGAGCTGGAGGTACTGTCACCTACCTGTCAGTGGGCAGCAGTGCCTGTCAGAAGGCCACAATGCCTTCGTTATCAATAAGACTTGCCATCCTGAGACTGTGTGCACACTCTTCTTTTCCTGCCTTCTCCATGAAGCAGCCATACCTGGACCCCGCTGCAGGTGCTGTTAGTGCCAGGACTTTGCCCCTCTCAGAAGCGGGGGCTGACGTTCCCGGAAGTTGAACTTCGATTGACAGCTGGCAGGTTGTTGCTGAGATAGTGGTCACTGGAAAGGTGCATTTGACCCAGACTGGTTTTGGTTTTACTGGAAATCTGTATTCAAAAGCTCTGGTTTCTGTTCATTGTGTCTAAAGAGAAATAAAAATTAATTTAGCATTTGAGACCCCAGTGAGGACAGAGCCTGTCTCATAACAAGCTCAAAAGGATCTCCATTCTGACCACACAAGAAGAAGATTTTGAGTGAGTTTTGAGGGGATACACAGGATAAGGGAACAAAAGCCCCTCTGGCCTAAGAGGTTAGGGTGAGAGAACGGTAGTTTCCTTAAATATGCCTATAATGCAGCGTTTCTGAGAACACGGAACTGGAAAAAGGAAATTACCAGAATGCCTAGGATGAATGAAATGATTCTTAGCTGAAGCTCTTGGAAGAAAGGCTTTTTTTTCTTTTTCTCAGTGTTGAGACTAAAGGCTTGTTCCTACAAAGGTGTCAGAATAGAGGGTGGCAGGTGCATCTCCAAGGGCTACAAACTCAGGTGACTGCCCAGGTCAGGCAGGACATATGCGTGGGTGAGCACAGGAAGGCTGGGTGCTTCTTGGCCCACGCTTGTGTATTCCTGGCTGAACCCTACCAGAAGAACAGAAAGGGTAGTAACCAAGGGAGGAAGAGCCAGGCACAGTGTGCATCCCTGGAGGCTCACATATATACACATCTCTGCCCTACGCACCCTCTGCCACCTCCTCCCCCAAAGCTTTTGCTGCTTAACTATGTCCAAGTCCCCCCCGTTCTGTAAGAGCTAAGAATTAACCTTGAGTTGATGTCCCTCTTGCTGTGCGTTGCCAGAAATTGATGTATATTTGACTCCCTGCATGTCCTACCCCAGTGTACATTGACCAGATTGTAACATCTTTGATGGGAGGCTGTTTCCCTGCTCCTCCCTGCCATTGTAGCCAGGGCTGGGCAATACAGGGAGTATCCACGTATCTTTCTTTGTGGGTGGGCTGGTGAGGTCAATGAATCTCCGAGGTCTTGCAGGCCTGGGGTTCTCATTGCAAAGGCCATCCAAGACAAACAGGGAACTTGTTTTAAGCATATTGCGCGGAATTCGAAGCAAACGCTGGATCCAAATAGTCGGAAAGGTGGTTGGGGTTTCAGGCTTTCCAAACCCATCTGTAGAGTTGTATGATTTACTGAAATACAAGAATGTTCTGCTTTTACTGCTCAGAGCTCCCAATACCCAGTTATTTGTTTTACACATTTTCCCCATTAGAAAATGAAACATAGCAATTAGAAGCCAACCCAGATTGTTCTGCATTTAGGGGTTTTCACATATCTACTTGATAATTTTGTATCTGTAGCAGCTTGGGCATAGCAGCCTTAAAGAGCCTTGTTTGGATTGTTGGAATAATGTTTTCCAGTTCAAAGTAACTGTTAGAATGGTAAAAAAAAAAAAAAAAAAAAAAATTGCGTGGCAAAACTCAAGTCTATTAGCCTTGCCGTTCACACCTGCAGTTTCTCTCTATCCAGGTGTGGGGTTAATGCAAGCACCTCGGGTATATTTTCCGGGATTCTTTAGGAAAAGAGATAAAAAGAGAGAGAGAGAGAGAAACCCAAGATGCCTAATCAGAAATTACCTTACTGGTAGTAAAACCCAAATTCATGAGAATGTATAAAAATAGATTTCTTTTAAATGCCAGGGAAGAGATTTGGGAAGCGTTTTGGCAGATTGGGATGCATGGACCGACCTGCGCCAGGTTCTTCTTACGTTAATAAATATTCATTTTGTTTTTTTGGGGGGGAGTCCAAGTACTAAGCAGAGGGTCCTTGTTGTAGAAGTGAGATCTATTTCCACAGTGAGAAATTTGAGAAATTCGAATTCTTAAATACCAGGTATTCTTTTCTAAAAATGTAACTCTTTCCTCGCAATTCAAACGGTGCAGGGGGACAGCTGCTCCTGGAGATGGATTCAGCCACGGCCTTTTCTTCTCTCGTGCAGCTAAGCCAAGCCAGGTATGAAAACGGTGCTCCCTTCCCCTTCTCAGACATCTTGTTTTTCTTTCTTGGACACACAGAGAAAGCTTCATTCAATATTGATAGTGTTTTGATACATTAAAATCGAGAGCAAGTCAGAAATCTTATATACAATGTACACAGATGTCAGTTTTTCCTGGTTTCGCCATTTTTGACCAAAAGCGTCAATATTTTACAGGGATTTCTTTTCCCTTCAAAGCCTGCAAGAAATCCAATTCTCACAGAATGCATGTCCAGTTGGTACTGAAACGGTTCCCCCCAACATGTCTGTGGAGATCGCGTTATTAATATTATTTGAAAAAAATCTACTTACCACTTGTGTTCAATTTAGCAAATTTGGAGCTTGAAAAAAAATCTCAAAATGATTTTCCTTCATCTGGCAGAGAGTAACATTGTTCATAATAAGTAAAAATAAATGTTTTGCCATTCTAACAAATAATGTAAATAAACTAGAAGATATATTTCAAACAATATAGTTCATTTAAATTTATTTGAAAGACAAGGTAAAGAGAGAGAGAGAGAGGGAGAGATGGAGAGACAGACCTAAGTTGCAGCTGTTCCAAAGATTTCGGGTACAAATGTTCTTTCATTCCTTTGCATGATTTTGATAAAATTAGGTCAAAGAAATGTTCATTTGAAAACAGTGCTTTGTCATATTATCTACAACACATGTCTAGCAAATTTATGAATCCAGCATTCATCTGCGTGAAGTTTCAAATCCTAATGAATGGTTTAGACAGCATTGTCATCAATTTTCCGCAGGTGCAGCTGAGGCAATCAGTCAATTCAATCAAAAGCCTCCGTCAACTTGCGTGGCGCTGTCATTTTTTACATTCGGATTGCTGAAATTAACAAAAACGATCCCTCCCTGAATGCCGTTACACCCCTCCTGCCTTTGGGTGGCGCTTTTGAGCAACGCTTTGCCGCTCGCCGTGCTGCAAGCTCTCGCAGCATTTTTTTTAACTTTATACTAACATAATATTTCTTTTGTGATATTATGGAGATAAAATTGCACTGTGTGTTTTAACACACATTACAACAACCTCTTAAGGCAAAAAAGTAAATTCATGCAAATGAGTTATAGAAAGTGAAAAAGATTTCTTGTTCGGTGCGATGCACGGTGGGACCCGGCGCTGGGAAACACTCCAATCGCCAGGTTCTGAACTTCCTCGTCCCTTCTCCTGTCAGGCTGTGCAATAGATTGCAACGCGGGCTCTCAACTTTAGAACTGTTGCTTTAAGATTTAAGAACCAGGCCACCTGGTTGCCTTTATCTTGTGTTTCCTCTGGGTTTACCTTCCACTGCCTTCCAGCAGTCTCTAGAAATCTCCAGGGTGGGCTTTACTGGTGTCGGGAGAGGTACGTTTTATTGCAACCTGGGTGATGAGAATTCTCTTCTTATCATTGCAAGCTATTGAGCTCCTTCCCCTCAAAGGGTTAACTCCTTCAAACCCTGCCACTTACCTTAAAAGAGTTAAAGATCCTAAGAAAGAAAAGCTTTGGCTTTTTAACTCATTGACAAATAACCTTGTTTCCAAAACTCTATGGTCTAAGGAGGATTTCAGCAGTGCCAGTGAGGTAAAGAGAAAACTGCAAGAGACACTCTGCATATGGCGAAGATGAACACTCCTGTCTTCTGTCTTCTACGAACACTACCAGGTTCCTTCTAAATCTTTAAAATATATGGACAGACAGAAAGCACTTAGCATCAGTTTCTCCATGATGAATAGAGTTAACCTTTGTAGTTCGCCAAAAGTCAGTAAGTTTTTCTTTCCCATTTGTTTCAGTCGAGCGACGAGTAGAAATGCAGGTAGGACCAGATAAACTCACATTGTCTCGGCCTTTTTGCTTAATGACAGCAGCCGACTGCTTACAGCAGCTGGCAAAAGAGACGTGCTAATATTAACTTATTTAAATAATCAGGTTACATGTAGCGACAGACAGACGCACTCAAATTTATTAAAGTGGCTTGAAAAATATTTAGATGCCTTTCCTTTGCAGACATCATGAATGGTCAATTGCCCCAACATTTCTGTGGCTGCATTAAAAAATACACTTGGTTTCTAGAAGAATGCAAATTCCAAGGAATATAATAAAAATGTTCTTTTAAATAACTAGTTATGTCACTTTGCAAATAGCTTTGATGTAGCATTCCTGCCTGCATAAAGTTGAAGCTACATCTGTGTCAGCCATACCTGCGTTTATGATACCTTCCCTGAGAGAGCAATTAGGGGCTGGTGAGGGCTGGAGTTCTAGCTAATATTTGAAACTACATGTGCGTCTGCAAGCTAAAGGGGAAAAAAGGACTGTGATCATCTGTGAATAGAGAAAAGAATTCTAACAACTCCTACCTTTTAGACACTTGATAAAAAATGCAGTTGGGGGTGCCTGGAGAGTCTCAAGGGAGTGGCTTTTCCGCTGAGAAATGAAGACTGCCACATAGCCGCCAGCCGGGCTTGCTATAGGAAGCTTACAATTCGGCTCTCTTCCGTGGAGTTTGAAGTTAAATGGTCCTGTCTGTTTCTTCTCTTGTTTGTGTCACTTGTTAAAGATGCCTTGAAATGCACCATTATAGTTTCTTTTTAGTTGATTGTAACAGAACTAAGCGAGTCATCTTGCATTTTGGCTACCTCTAATTTCCTATAAGGGCCTATGGAATAGATCTTTTCTTTTCTTTTCTTTTTTTAATTGCCCAAATATAAAAACATTTGACTTGCTATTACTCTTAATGTAACTGTAGATCTTGTAATAAAAGGTGAAGTGAAATTGAGTGTCCATAAATCAAGCAAATGAATGTACAGAAAAGAACTAATGATACATATAGTCAAAAATACGTGTAGCCTTAAAGGAGATGCTCGGCATTGTGTGTGTGTTTTAATATTATGCTTTTCATTAGGCTGGACTCTGTTGTACAGGGAAGACAAGTATTTCCATATTTGAATTTTTCTTTCTCTCTTCCAATCCAAAAGAGAATTTCTTTTGTTGTTGTTGTTGTTAGTTTCCTTCTGAAAGGGAAAGAAATTAACATTGCTTTCCCCCCATGAATATATGTGGTGAAAAGCTTGCAGGGTGTTTTGACGAAGCATGCAAAATGTTTTATTAATCAGAGTAATAGAGTAGAAATGAAGGCAGTACGTCTTTAAAAGTGCCTGGGTGTCCAGGTACGCGGGGAGATCCGTAAAACCGTTGACCAAGCACAATGTACGTAGACAAATGTCTTCTCATTGTGTGATGCGTGAAGGCCATGATAGATGGCTTCTAACAACAAAGCGTGGCCACAGAGACAAAATTAGTGTTGTTTTAATTACCAGTGTCTGTAATGTTATCTATCCATAACTGCCTGAAATAGACCGTCACAGAGGGTCAGAAGGCGACCCGAGCTCATACTTCCACACGCAGCTTCCTTATCGGTTCTGGAGTTGTAACAGCAGTGTGCTTTAAAAAAAAAAAAAAAAAAAAAAAAAAGAAAAAGAAAAAAAAGAAAAAGAAAAAAAAGAAAAGAAAAAGTTTAATTCTTCACTTGAAACATTTATTTATAACAAAAAAATTGTTTCTTGTTTAAGGGAAGTGCCTTTATCTTTTACTTTCAAAGCAGATCTTATTAAATGCTATTGGGAGGTCAGAGTAATGGGCAGAAAATGGGACTGGCCTTGACATTCTTCAACGAAAGTTTACACTCTCGGAGCGGTGTTTTTTGTCAGTCACAAATAGCATTATGACACTAATAGGAAAGAAGGTTCTTTATTTTTGAAACCTCCTTGAGCTGAGATGGGCTGCTCTTCAGACATTAGTAAGTGTGTATATTGTGAAGATGAAGTATCCCTTACTTTCTGAGCTTGCGGGAGATGAAAGATAGGCCAGTTTTTGAAAATGGCCTGCGTGGCACATGCTATAAATGAGCAGGGAAAGCAATCGAGCTAATAGATTACAGTAATTATCCAATCTTTGGCTAGTTTGTATTGGCAAACTATAAATACAGTACACATTAGAACAAGGTGCTTTCAGAATGTACATGAAAGGTCATTGTAATTTGCAAGTCGCTAGTCATTAGAATATGCTAAAAACCATTGCTTCAGGGCTCAGATTTTAATGATGAATACATTGATTATTAAGTAGCAGAGGAAAAATGTACAAGAGCGGCTGTGGTGTAATGATAGGTCGCTTTATTTTGGGAAGGAAATCAACTCAGCTTCAGAATGCAGGCATTGAGGAATATAATTGCAGTGAGGAAAATTCCTCAGAGGAGCTTGGCACATATTAAAAGCAAAAACTTGAGACATGTTTGTGATAAGATTACTAATAAATCTCTGGTAAGTCTTAGACTCCTGACAATAATACAGCAACAGAGTACTTCATCTTCTCCAAGCTTTAGAATTTAAGATCAGTCACAAACAATCTAAATTACGACTGATACTAGGCAGATGCAGTACTGGACGATGTTGCTTGTCATAAATCTCTCGTTCCTTATATGCAAATTAAACTCCATTTTAAAAGATAATTTTTCACATGGTGATCGCCTTTATTTGCGAAACGCTGGTGATTTTTAATGGGGAGAGAGAAGAAGCCAGGCTCTACATCCGGGAATGATTTCGTGCAAGAGGGGAGGCAGGAGCCTGTCATCTGGATGCTTCGGGTGGGGCACCTTGACCCGCTTTGGAGAGAAGTTAGGGACCAAGTTGGGCTTAAATACAGCCACGCTGTGCCTAGAAGCTGCCTTGGCTGCTGGCTGCAAGGGGAAGTCCCTGAGTTGCATCTATGTTGCAAGGCTTTCTGACTTTTCTATTTCAGAGGGGTGTGCCTGTTTCTGCTTGTTCTGGGATGGAGGCATTTTCTCTGACAGTCACCCGCCTCCTGCCCTCCTCCTGCCCCGTTCTGTCTCTGCTGAGGAGTTTACCCTCTGCCCCTTGAACCTCATTTCTCCTAGCTGGCTATGGGCCGAAACCCGGAGTAACTCCTCACAGGGCTGTCCTGGGTATCTTTGCCAAAAGAGGTCAACATGGAAACGGCCTGTAGTCCTGAGTCCTGTGCCAACCGTTGTCACTGTTTTTTTTTTTTTTTTTCATTTTAAGAGCAAAGCACCAGGGTCTTGATAGGTAGAGAGGGAAGGCTTGCTTTTCCTCATCACAGTCTGTACTCGTGAAATGTTTGTCTCTGAAGCCCTGGATTTTTACTGCAGGGCTATTGATGGGAAACTTGAAAAGAATTAAAAAAAAATGTAAAGAGTGGGAAGCACCTGCCTTTTCTGAAATCCATCACTCCGCTACGTCATTCATGGACCTCGAGGGTTATAGGAGATGCTCAGCCTCTTTGTTGAAGCCACAGGGCAGTGAGACCAGGTGTGTTGAAGGCCTCTCCAGGGCCCCAGAGACAGGGATGCTGGCTGGCATTTATCTGGCAAAAGAGTAAAGCAAAGGGATTTTCACACGGTACTGGGTTCACCGGGGTAGTTTGGGGGCAGGGTGCTTGGGATAATCTTATTCTATATACACCTCCAAGGAAATAGCAGGACCAAGGGGCCAGGTGGCCAAGTGTTTTGTAACGAGTAGCAGCACCACCCTGGAAATCTGGGTCCAATCAGAGGTTGGGCAAATTCTTCTTTTCCCCTGGTGCTATCAGGATGGAACTCCTACTATTTTTCCATTGTTTTCTTGGAAATACATTGGCAGGTCCCAGAGAAGTGTTGGGAAGTCTGTATTTGTGCTTCCTTTTGTCTTTCTGTCGTTCTACCGCCACACCCTGAACACACACACACACACACACACACACTCTCTCTCTCTCTCTCTCCCTTCTCTCTCTCTCTCCCCTCCTTGTTCCCCTGTCTCTCCATGTCCTCTCCAAATTAACAAACTTAAAACAAAAACCAAGTGTTTGTTGATCAGCGCTGACAAAACCTGTTCCAGGAGGAAGGGACTAGTGGCTCCTTGGGGGCAGATGCGGCGGGAACCAGGTGGAGCGGCACATCCCTCTGGGTCCTGTGTAGCTAGTCATTTTATCAGCCTGTGCATTAAGGGGCAACACCACACGAGGGTAAGAGTATAAACATGCTTTACAATTCTCCGCTCCCTAGCATAAGAATACTTCCTGCGTGGATGTAAATTTACAACAGGTGCTTATCAAATGTGAAAATGCTTGCAAATCAGAAACAAACTTAAGGGTGAACATATCTCGGTGACGGCCTTTGCAAGGGCTGTGCTTGATGTTGGGCTATAATGTTGTTCCTCTTTAGTTTCTACATGAAGTGTCTTTCCATGGTTTGCCACGGGGAGAATGATGATGGCTGAGCCTCAGACACTGGTGTGAAGATGCAGATTTGTTTCATGAAATCCGTATTTACCATTGGGTTACAAACACAGCTAATATGCCCTACATTCAAAGGAGAGATCTTCACTCTGAGAACTAATATTTTCATTAATCGTGTCTTTCTACCAGAAGGCAGACATCATCTAACCATCTTTGCAGCGTAACTGCACCTGTGATAGAAACGGTTTTCAACCGTCCCATTCTCGATGACTAAAACGTGTTGTATCTGTAACATAAGGCAATAGCTTCTTTTCTTGGTTTGCCTGTCCTAAGTGGTGAATTCTCCAGTATAATCGGGCTGCGTGTGCTTTTTTCTGAATTGCACTTTTTGTTTTGCAGTTTTAAAACAGTCCCCACCCCTTTGCCCCCCAAATCTTTCAGGTTTGCTTGTAAGATGTACTTGTTGTGCAGGAAGTAATTAGCCTGTTACAGAGATATTAATTAACATGTTGAAAATGTTTTCTTTATTAATGAGAAATTCACACATTCTATTTAAATTAATTTGTATAGTTTAAAATTAATTTATCGTGGCCTTTGATGACCTCAGATCTGCGAAGACAAAACTGGAGTATTGTACTAACTGTTAAACCATTCATTAAACATTTTATGCAAATAGTGTTTGTTTATAAACAAATTAACTGCAAGGATTTTCAAAACAGGTGCTGTGTTGTGAATGCGTACTAAATGATGTGGTACTGAAAGAATTAATTAGACCTTCAAATGTAATTAGTTGCAATAATTTGCGTGATTAGCGGCTTGGTTAAGAAGTAAGACACACACATTGTAATGCATGGGAGAGTCACTGCAGTAGCTTTGTTTTTCACATGGTGAGGATGAGTCTTCTCCATGTTTAGGAAATTTTTCAAAAAATTGCTGACATAGCTGCAGTTAATTGCCAAGTATCCTGTGGGGGGTAATGTTGTTGTTGTCGTCTTTTTTTTCCCTCTTTCTCCCTTGGCTTCTTGCAATGCATAGCCACTGGATGCAATGCTGTTTATTTGCACCTTTATGAATTTTTAAAAGAGAAAGTTGTTAACCCCAGATCTTTTTCATCCCCAGAGGATATGACAATACTTAACACTTTGAGGGTTAAAAGACAGTACACAATTATTATAAGCCAAATGAAACATGTCCTGCATTTCAAGAGCGGCTGTTGTCGCTCAGGGAATAGCGACAGTCATTTTTTTCTTGATGTTGCAGTGGAAGTGTCTCTTCTGTTCTTTCAGAAGATGGGCCGCCACTGTGAACAGTTTAGTCCGATGGGCCACGGAAACTGGTCCTTGTCACTGCTGATGGCTTGTTTACATGTGGCTGGTGTTCTAGAGGCAAGGCCATTGAGATCCCTGGGACCACGGCTTTCAGATGGATTTATTCTCTAGGGCCATGTTGCTGTGAGATGGCACTCAATGTCTTAGGGACCCTCCGATCTCTAACCTCTATGCTGAGACCTTCCATAGTACAGTCCTGCTTTGAAGGATCCTGGTGAAAAATAGACCAGAATGATTTCATTTCTTCATTTGTTCAGAAATATTCACTGGGTGCTCACGAGGCACCAAGGCCCTGTTTTAGGCTCCAGGGGGATGCAGTAGTGACTCATATAGATGATGTCCTTTTCTTGTGCAGCTTCATTGGGTGCAAAGGCAAACAAGCGGCTGCCAAGTCTCAGACAATCTCAGCTATGAAGAAATAGGAACTTGGCTGATTTCTCCTTATTTAAGTACACAATTCCTGTTGACGCACCTCTGAACAACTGTCACTCTTGTGCCCTCACTGGGCAATAGTGACATCCGGTACTGGAGGAGACGGGACAGAGGGAAGGGTAGTTGGTTAAGGGGTGAGCCAGAGCTCTAAAATAAGCCTGTTGTGTGCCTGTGTGTGTGTGTGTGTGTGTGTGTGTGTGTGTGTGATGTATCCTGCTGTTCCCAAAACCGACTAAATGACAGAAAGACTTGAAATGCATGGTTTCACTGGTTTCACATTTTATGAAGGCTCCTTTACCCAGGAGGAGAGTTGAATTATCTCGTCCCTTCCCTACCACACTGAATGACCTTGGGCAGGGCTGGGGTGAAATCTGATTTCCCTTCCAGCTCTAGACATCAAGGATTCTACTCTCGGCCTTGGAGAGGTTGAGGATCTAGAGACAAAAAAACTTGTGAGTTTCCGTAAGACCACAGCTTTTCCTCCTCTGAATTTCTTGGCGGTGTTTGATTCCGTTCATCCTCATTTTCAGCTGGTGTTTGCAAAGCAGTCTTTAAAATAGGCCCTTTTTGGATGATGTTTGAACTTGAACAAAATTAACATTTGCGTGTCATCAGTAGCCGCAGTGCATCATTCTGGGCAGTGAAGGATGAAAAGTCAAGAATGTGGGCCGCTTGATTAAAATGAACAATCCAGGAAAGTTCGGAAAGATGGATACGCAGAGCTCGCCTGCTAATTTATGTGGACTCGATTCCAATTGCAAAGGAACATTTTTTTCCCCTTTGAAACTTTTAAGAAATTAGGTTTTAAAGCTGAACTGGTGCACCACTCAACTTAAAATAGAAGAGAATTTGATTTTATGTGGTGCCTTTCACATTCCTGCACTCTATATAATAGCACACATCAGAGCTCCTGGCTGCAGGGTGGCTGGCAGGCCGGGCTAGGTTGAATGATTTCCTAAGAAGGGGATGAACAACCATCCCCTTTGCAAAATACTTGGAAAGAGCTTCCTGTGGGGTTTTAAAGCTTCTCTCCTCGGGGCCTTTGCACATTTTCTCCCTCCCTGGACTGTGAACATGGAGCAAATATTTACTGGGGTCTTAGGAGCTCTGCACACAAATTGTCCTCTGTGCACAAATACCATCCTAAATATTTACTGGGACCTTAGCACCTCTGCCCACAAATTGTCCTCTGCATGCAAATACCATCCCGTCCTAGAAGATTCAACTAGAATGTTGTTTCCTACTCCCCAAGGTAACATTAATAGTTCCTTCCTCTGAAGTAACCTCTACAGTAGTATTATCAATTATTGGGTTCTGTTGTGTGTGTCCTTAGGAAAATGAGTGCCCTTGACTGAGCCTCACCTGCACATTGGAGCCATGCATACAATTGCCTGAAGGTAGAGGGAGAAAGCTCAAACTAAATGCCCAGCGTGCAGGCTCTTGATAAAAGTCAACATACCCTCTTGCTTCCTCTACCTCTGCATGGGGAGGAGTGCTGATGAGCAGACAACAGGCAAACGAAACCTATCTCCCTGCCCACAGGCTAGAAGGGGACTGGTGACAAGTCATGGACGGTCCCATATGTCAGCTATTCTTGAGTTCCTAACTGATTGCAATAGTTACTGCGTTTTGAGAACAGACACATTGTTCACATATTACCAAGCAAGACCCAAATAGAGACCTAACTGTTCTCCTTACCGGTGTATGTATGACTTCTCTTATGAGCCTCAGTTTCCCCAATTGTGAAATGAGCCGTTCTGGTGCATTAGGGCTGCTTTCCACTCTGATACTTTAGGAACCTGTATTTGGCTTTGAAATAATTATAGAATCAGGAGAAAAATTAGACCAAGGTATTTTCTTTGCCCTATGATTTTTTTTTTTTTTTTTTACAGATTCAGTTTGAGTTATATTCTCTCTCTCTCCCTCTCTCTCTCTCTCTCCCTCCAGTGTGATATATGAAAAAACAGACTTTAAAATGGACCTTGTAGAATAATATTTGGATTAGAACAGAATGCTATTCAAATATGTGTTCAGGTGATTTCTGCTTAAGCATGTTTTGGGTAAAAAAGTTAAAAATGGGGAGATTCCCTTAGACTTAGGGAGCTGGAGCTGGAGCTGGAGGTAAGTTGCAAGGAAGGAGGAAGTGGCTATCCAGAGGAATCTAGGATATCTCTGAGGGTCTCACTACCCTGGATACAGAAATGGTGGCTCTGTGGTAGAGGGCTTGAGCAATGTTAAAAACGAGGAAATAATCTGAGCAACCACAATGATTAATACAACACTCGTCTTCAAAGAGCCATGAGATCTTTAGTATCTACAAAATATATGAGGCTTCAGTTGAAGTTTTTATCAGAGAGATGCAGCTGGGGTTTTATTTCATCTTCACTCAGCTGAAGGCAACCTTGAGGGCTGGATGGAAGGGGGTTGAGGTGGGCGGAGAGAGGTCTGAGGATAGAGAAGCAATATCCCAGCATAGGCACCTCGGGAAGCTTGGCGTTCTGTGTTGGCATACAGAAAAGTACAACAGGGGGCTTGTTTGGTGTCAGATACTGCTGGCTTGAATCGTATCAGTCCTGGGTGTCACTCTCTCCTCTACCATTGACCTCTCCCAGCCTCAGTTTCCTCCTTTGTTTTTTTTTTTTTTTTTTTTTTTGAGATGAGGTCTCCCTCTGTTGCTCAGGCTGGAGTGCAGTGGTGTGATCTCAGCTCACTGCAACCTCAGCCTCCCGGGTTCAAGCTATCCTCCTGCCTCAACCTCTCCAGTAGCTGGGATTACAGGCATGTGCCATGATGCCTGGCTAATTTTTGTATTTTTAGTAGAGACAGAGTTTCACCATGTTGGCCAGGCTGGTCTCGAACTCCTGACCTCAGGTGATCCGC
The DNA here is from genome assembly GCF_008728515.1 of Papio anubis. Taxonomy (NCBI): domain Eukaryota; kingdom Metazoa; phylum Chordata; class Mammalia; order Primates; family Cercopithecidae; genus Papio; species Papio anubis. The sequence continues at coordinate 24,370,171 of NC_044995.1, forward strand.
CTGCCTTGGCTTTCCAAAGTGTTGGGATTGCAGGTGTGAGCCACCGCTCCTGGCCAATTTCGTCTTTTGAATACTGGTAATGTATAAGCCCTACTGTGCAGGTTTTTTTTTTTTTTTTTTTTTTTGAGGACTGGAGGGAACCTAGGGCAGGGTCCTATGCATAAGTGGAAGTCACCTGAACACATATTTGAACAGCATTCTGTCCCAATAACATTCTGCCCTAGACAGTGCTTGCAGAGAAAAGACACTCAACAAGTGTATGTGAATGTGCATAGTAACGTTATTCCCTCGGGTTTTCGAGTGCACATTTCAGATTGGGGCCTGGCCCTTCGCTGTTTTCTCTCTCCACTCTGTTTTGAAGAGCTCATTGCTTTTCGAAGGAGCTGTTGATGGACTGTGTTATGTTGTAGGTTCCAGCCTGAACATCTCCAAGTAACAATTTTGGAAGCACACGCACATATACAAAGAAGTTAGAGGTGTGAGAAGACTAGCATTGGAGAGAGGCTCAAAGAAGAGGCCACGTCATCTGATTCGTGTAAGAATTCACTGATCTTGTCTCCAGGAGGGACTTAGGGTCGGCGTTGCTTCGTTTGGTCAGTTTCCCTGGAAGGTAAGGGGTGAACCCATCCAGGGCAGTGCCGTTGCCAAGCAGTGTGTTTTTACTTGGAAATTCCTTTCCACATCTGAGGCACAGTGATGACTCATCTGACTCTCGCTTTTCAACTCATTTCCTCTGGGGTAATTCTCTCTGGAGCCCGTGCCCAGATGTTTTTTTTTGTTTTTTTGTTTTTTTTTCCACCATTGGCAAGATGGAAAGGATGCTGGAGAAAAAGTTTTTCCAGTTCCCAAGCATCAGCAAATTCGAGTGAGCGTCCAAAGGTAATTGTATTAGGCAACATACTAGTCTTACTCTAATGGTCTTACGAGCCCCAATGATAAAGTGTGTACGTTCCAATGATTATAGGAATTTTATTTTCATCTGGTTTTTATATTGCTATAAATATTTTGCATTTACCAAATAAAGTGGTTGCTATGTAGAGATCATAACTTCTGAGACCTAAATTTGCTTCAGATGATAGGCAAATTATAGAGTACAATATGTGATCAAACAGCAGTATGGAAAACTTAAATAGAGTGAGCCCTGAGGACGAAGCCTGCTTAAAACTATGGGGGATGGAATAAATGGGAGTTTTAGCAAAGCTATCGCTGATTCCAGCAGATAAATTATGCTCTGCCTTTTTGTATCTCTTTGGGACTGTACTACATAAATTATGACCAAATATAATTTAGGCTATCAGCCTATATTTCTGAACATCCATCTTGTACATTTTAAGTACAAAATTACCATTTTGCAGAAGTATAAAATTGAGACAAATTTTTTTCCATCTGTGCATTTAACTTCTGCATACTTTATAGCAGCTAACGGGTTCGAGAGGACCTCATTACCATCCGGAGGGGACATTAGCCCCGCGACTATATAACTGTATTAAGATCTACATAAACGGGAATAAAGTTCGAGGGACAGTGGAATGTGGAATTATATATTCTTTCTTAAATGGAGATGTAACTTTTATATAAAACTGCTCGTCGCTGCTTTTCTGAATAAGAGTCGCTGTTTATACATTCAAACTTCCTGATGGAGAAGGCTGTGTTTAGGAAAACTCCTTTCAAAACATGCAGAAAAGGGCAGGCTCTTGGTGGCAAAGGGGACCTTCCAGAGATCCCTCGGCCATGGGAGTGATGATCTGGTCTTGAACTCTGGTGTGGCCCACGGAGACGACAGTGACTTCTTGGAGCCTCATTCTACTGCCCCCCAAGTACCACCTCCTCCGATTTCTGAGTGATATGAGTTGGGCAAGTCAGACAGGGCCTGTGCCCACCCATCAGGGATGAGGCTCCCTCTAATGACTTCACCTCACTGGCTTCTCAGGAGGCCTGGGTCTGGGTCGGGGACTGCACTGGACTATGAAGCAATGAGAACAGGCAGGGATTTGGGGGGCGGGGGACCAAGTTCACTTTCCCTGACAATTGCAGGTCTTCTGAGGGTGCTTGGCAAACCTTTGGCCAGGGACTGGGGCAGCCCAGGTTTCTTCCATGCAGACCTGGGTTCTTCACGACCCAGGGTAACATTGCTCTGACAACTGTTGTTGCATCTGAGGACAAGTTTTCTACTTCTGAGCTTGCAGCATCGTTTGCGCTGGAATGGAGCCTCTTGCAGCTCACAGCATGGCACAGTGGGAGGTGCAGGTGGCAGGGGGATGTTAAGACTTTGCACCCTTTGTGCCAAGTGGACAGCACCGTATAATCCTCACCTCATGTCCCGTCACTCCTTTATCGACAGCAGTTAGTTTTTGAAAGATCTTAGAGAATTTCTCCCCTTAATCTTCTTTTGCTTCATTTCCCCCTCTCCCTATGTATGATTCATTTTCTCCTCTCCCTTAAACTAGTTTTTTTTTTTTCTTTTTCCTGTGTCTTTTCTCTGCTTCTGGGTGCGTGTCTTTTTCCTTCCATTTCGTCTGTTTTTCTGCCTGTCTTCTTTCTTACCCTCCTCCGATGGCCAAATTGCAGAACGAACTTATATTTCAGCCAAACAAGGTGGCTTGTTGGTCTACTTGATGTGAGGTGTTGCAAGCTGAGTCCCTCAAGAGGCTGCAATCCAAGTGAAGAGCGGCTGACCAGGTGCACAGAGAACAGACGGTCAGGGCTCCCATCTAGCCGGAGGTCTGGGCAGCAGTCACTGCCGTGGAATGTTCGGAGATGGGAGTGACGATACCAGACACGGATAGGAGTCATCACACAGGTCAAATAACAGGACAGATCCCTGTTTCCTCATCTGTTTTGGGAAAATACTACAGAGAAAGAAGGGCTTATGCAGAGATGGGTGCCTGTTTCTGCTCTACAGGAGTGGCTTTGGAAGGACAGAAGTCCCAGCTCTGTTTGGTGGTTGAGCACACTGCTCTAAGAAGGCATCAAAAGGAACTTCTTTCATGGGTAAGGTCTGGTCATGTTTACAATGGAAGATTCCTCCTTTTTTTGAGACAGAGTTTTGCTCTGTCACCCAGGCTGGAGTGTAGCAGCTGCAGGGGTGCGATCTCAGCTCACTGCAACCTCTGCCTCCCAGGTTCAAGCGATTCTTGTGCCTCAGCCTCCTGAGTAGCTGGGATTATAGGCATGTGCCACCATAGCTGGCTAATTTTTGTATTTTTAGTAGAGATGGGGTTTTGCCATGTTTGCTAGGCTAGTCTTGAACTCGTGACCTCAAGTGATCCATCCACTTCGGCCTCCCAAAGTGCTGGGATTACAGACATGAGCCACTGCACCCAGCTACAGATTTCTCATTTTTTATAGGGGAAAATTCATAGGGGTACCTGGGGGGCTGTATCCAGAGTTGGCTCTCCTGAAGGGGCTCAGAGCTCACTGTAGGCTTGACACTGTCTTGGGTTCCCCAAATTCGGGGAGAATGCATCCAGCAGGAGAACTTCGACTCTTTCCATCATTGAGGAAGTGACTGGCAAAGGAGGCGACAAGAGGCAGATGCACTGAGACCTGGGAACCAGGATCTATCAAGCCCGGGTGTCCCAGCCTCGGGCAGGGATGTCCACTCAATCATGCCCTCATTAGCTATTCAGTCAATGTCTATTGAGGACCTACTGTGAGCCAGGCAGGTTCTACTTCAGTGACTAAGATACACCTATACCTTGCAGACCACCAGATAGCAAGTAAGAAGTATAATACATAAATTAAAAAACTTCTAGTTGGTGATAACTAGAAGACTAGCATTGGAGAGAGGCTCAAAGAAGAGGCCACGTCATCTGATTTGTGTAGGAATTCCCTGATCTTGGCTCCAGGAGGGACTTAGGGTCAGGACTCCTTGGTTTGGTCAGTTTCCCTGGAAGGTAAGTTTGAGACTTTCTTCAAAAAACAGAGCAGAGATATCATTTAGAAAGTGCCTCGAGTTGGCGGCTACACTGGGGTGAGTGGCAGGAAGTCCACTCTCCTGGGCTGAAGCCTGTTGAATGAGAAGGAGCCGGCCGTGGAAGTGGGGAGCAGCAGAGGGGACCACGTCGGGACGGCCAGCGTGAGGATTGCGAAGACACCACCCCTGCTGGCTCTGTCATTCTCTGGGCTCACTCATGACAGCTCTGAGGGTAACCACAGCAGAGCATTGAGTCAAACCGGTGAGGAGGCAGGGTGGGATTGTGGTAAATGTCCAATAGATAAGCATCCTGAGGTTCAGAAGAACTGGTCACTGTCCCAAGGTCACGCAGTGAGTGAGTGACAGAGGGGGCATCTGAACGACAGCTTCCTGGTTAGACTTCCTCCTACTGTTCCTTCTGCATTTTCAAGTCCAGATGCAGTATCCAGGAGGTGCTGCCATAAGACGCATGTGCTGTGTGTCATTTCCCATTCAGGACCTTGTAAACCATGGGCAGCAGTTTTGAGAGTTGAAGCAACATTAAACCTTGAGAAGGATTTGAGAGTTGAAGCAACATCAAACCTGCTTGAAGAGGGTGCTTCTTCCCAGTGGCTCCCTACCACCACTCCCCCAGGTTGTGACACTGCACACTGTAAGGGCTGCCTCATGTCTAGCGGGGTGAATATGGATGGGGACCCTGCCCTGTGCACCGGGGTGCAGTGATCCTATGGCTCAAGCATGCCCATAAGTTGCCTGCAAATAGTGAGTCCAGAAGAGCTGGGGGCTGGCTCTGTCCATACATCAACACTCAACTGCTCTCTTAATGCACAACTCAGGTTCAGAACAGGTGCAGGTAGAGATCGGCTTTGAGCAAGGACAGATGGACACCACTACACTGTATCACTGACTCTGTTCATTCCCCCAAAGCCCAAGGTCACACCTTTGGCAGAGCCTGGGTTATCAGAGCTGAGACCAACTCTCACCACCTTCAGGTGCTGGGGAAACGACCCATTCATTTGCTGAGAGAAACACAACCGCCCTGACCTGGAAATGTACCCATTGGCATTATCAACACTTTATTCTTGTGATGGATCACCCCAGGAAGCCAGGCTGTAATCCGAAACCACACTATCAAATCACCCTGGGAAGCAAGATTGTGGGCCATTGTCATGAGCCTATTCTTTTGCTGAAGACAACTGGAGATGTCCAGCCAGTTTGGAGCTAAGCCTGAGATCTGTGGGAAGAGCTTGGGTTAGCACCTGGAGTGACAGGTAAAGCTATGGCAGGGGAAACAGGGCAATTGTCAGTGGAAGCCTGGGGACCACCACCAACCAGGGACAGGTCAAGAATGAGGAAGTCATGGGTGGAGCTGAGCTGGAGTGGTCATGGAGGAAGGAAGAAAACCCGAGGCCAAGCGGGTAGATAGTTTCAAGATGACAGGAGTGTTCAGTGGTGATGAACACAGCAGCTGTGTTCAGCCACACAAGGACTGAGGAGTGGGTGTCCATGAGCTCTGCCTATGGGAAGGTCACTGATGATGGACTGAGTGAGAGGGAGGAGCTCATCACGTTAAGGGTGGTTAGTTTGTTGGTTTATGGTAGGAGTGCTTTAGCTGGTGGTGATGGGGAGAACAGAGTGGAGGAGACAGAGGACCGTGGGTGACAGGGAAGAGCAAGGAGGGAAGGTTGGTCTTCAGTGGTTGGTGAGACAGGCAGGAAGGTGTCTCCATGAATGTCGCTAAATTTGTAGGTGGAAGGATGAAGTCATAAGAGCACTGGGAAGAATGAAAGAGGAAGCTGAAAACAGAGGCGGAGAGCCCTGTTGGAGGGACCCAGGGCGCAGCGGAGATGGGGGCCCACATGCAGTGCTACACAGTGGAGAAATTCTTGCCATTAGCTCTCAGTCACGTGGGAGGAGGAGGGGCGAGCAGGGTACAATCTCTGTAGGTTTAAGGACAAGGAAGAAATGTAGAATAACTGAGTGCCCAGCTGAGACCAGTGTGTTCTTATGAAGCAGTGTGGGTTCTGGGCTGTGTGGGAGGGAGGAGCTGCCAGGAGGGACTGATGCAAGGGGCAGGGGGCTGGCGTCACTTTCCTGCAGGTCTCTGGGAAGAAAACCCGGCATCTGAAGACTGGGAGCAAAGGCGGCTGTGGTCGAGGGGAGGACATGGGGATGTTAGAGTTTTGAGACCCGTCCCTCCCACCCTGTGGTGACGACACTATTCTGGGACACTGCTGAGCGAGGGTGACTGAAGTGGAAGAGCTCGCAGGCTTGAATCCTGGCTTTTCTGCGTGAGATTGAGCGAGATACGTCACCTCTTTGGGCTTCCCCTGCGATGGCGATAATGATGGTGCTTCCGTGATAGGATTGTGTTACCATGTGGCAAAGCAGAAGCAAGTCGGAACCTGGAAGAAACGACCCATGTGGTGCCTTAGGCCAGGGCAGGGCTTAATAAATGATTACCACTATCGTCGTCATCGTCATCATCATCATGACGTCATAGAACCAGGGTTCTAGAAGGCTCCGTGGCAGGGAGTAGGACGGTAATTAACAGGGGAAGAACTAGGAAAGAGGACACGCAGGGCCACAGTAAGAGATGGAAATAAGACTAAGTTTAGGGGCCGGGTATGGGGAGGAAGCATTGCAGGCCCCCTGACTGTGTGTGTTATGGAGATGGGAGCTTGTTCACCTCCAGGTTTCTGATATAGGCCCAGCCGAGGGTCTGTGGTAGAGCCTGGTCAGCTGTGAGGGAGATGGTGAGTGCCCCTGCAGGTGGGGCCTGCTCTGGGTGTGTCTGGAGCATGGATGGACCCGCATGCCTGAATGTACTGTAAGGCAGGGCCATGTGGTGAGGCAGGGATGGGCCGCAGGGGAGTTTACCATGTGTAAACCCAAGTGCTGCTTTCTTCTTTGCCCCGTGCCTCAGTTTCCCCACGTGTGGCATAAAGAATTGGAGAAGGTGATGTTTTAGTTCCTTTCTGTACTGCCATTCTCTGATTCCAAGTCTCCCTTTCCTGATGTTTTTCTGAAATGCCACCCCACCCTCTCACCCTGAGTGGCGAGAAGCTCAAGTGGACGAAGTCACATAGTTCCATGGCCACCAGGTGCTTCCCCTAACAAAAGGATGGTGCTTCTTTGATGGCTGTGAGCAAACCATTTGCACAGATCAGGGCTGCTGGAATACAGAGTGGAAACATGTTTGGGGGAAATAAGCCCAGTTCTCGAAGAGAGATGGCTCCAAGGTGAATTGTACCCATAGGATGGTGGGGAATGTCCCATAGGTTTTGTGGGACCTCCTTGAGCAGTGTCTGTGGTTGGTCTTACCTGATAAAACCAAGGGGTGAGTAAAAATGGATGTGGGTCTGGGGAGGGAAGGAGAGGCAGTGCAGGGCATGGCCTCACTGTTCCAGCTTTCTGTATCGGTGTTGAAGACGTTGACCTCTGCTTCAGACGGCAAACTCGATCTTTCAAATTGGTTAGCAGGTGGGGTTTTTTGTCCTCTCCAGTAGGTCTGGGGGCAGAGGGAAGCATGTCTTGTATCATCGACCCATTTGTGGAGTCCCAGGAGGTCTTGGCAACTGGACTTAAGGTCACTGAGAGGAGGTGGAGCCCTTCTAGCTGCTTCCTAACATGCACACTCGAGCCTGGGCATGCACAGCCAGGATGCTTGGGACATGAACTCGAAGAAGCAAGGAGATCCGTCTGGAACAGCAGGACAAGGAGCAGGGAAGTGAAATGCAAGTTGAAAATACCGGTTGCCTCAATGAGATATCATCCGACGCCAGTCAGACTGGCTATCACTAAAAAGTCAAAAAATAACATATGTTGGCATGGATGTGAAAAAAAAGGGAACACTTATATATTGTTGGTGGGGATGTAAATTAGTTCAACCTCTATGGAAAACAGTATGGAGATTCCTCAGAGAAATCATGACAGGACTACCATTTAACCTGCAATCTCAGTACTGGATATCTACCCAAAGGCAAAGAAATCATTATAGTATTCATCAAGTATATATTAATCATTATAATGTATACTTACATTCATTACAGCACTATATATATTATATAATATATTCATTACAGCACTATTCACAATAACAAAAGTTGTGGAACCAGCCTTAGTGCCCATCAACAGTTTACTGGATAAAGAAAATGCGGTACATACACACCATGGAATATTACACAGCCATAAAAAAGAATGAAGTTATGCCTTTTGCAGCAACATGGATGCTGCTGGAGGCCATTATCCTATGTGGATTAACGCAGGAACAGAGAAGTATACACCATGTGTTCTCACTTATAAGTGGGAGCTAATCAGTGGGAACACACGGACATAAAATGGAGATAATAGACACTGGGGACTTCAAAAGGGAGTAGAGTGCGAGTGAGGCAGGTGTTGAAAAATTTCCCATCAGGGATAATGTTCACTGTTCGGTTAATGGATACACTAGAAGCCCAATTCTCACCAGTATGCAATATACTTATGTAATAAACAGGCACAGGAACCTCTGAATCTAAAATTAAAAAATAAATCATGCACACACACACACACACACACACAAAAGAAAATACCAATTGCCAAAACCAAATTCTCCCAGAGCAACATCGCCTGTCCCTCTGGGTCCCATCTCTGCCCGGCACAAAGGCCCCACACACCAGGGTGCATGGAGGGTCAGCACATACTGCTGCTTCCAGAAACTGAAGCCTTTGGATGAGGTTGGGGAGCCCCTGCTTCTTCCTCGAGCCACGCTACTTCCTGTTTTTGTTTCCCATCCTATGCTTTGCTGCAGGAGCAGGGCCTGCTGACAAGGAACGGGTCCCGTAGAGGAATGCAATCGTGCCCTTGTTTGCCCGGCGCCCTGTTTGTTCCCCGCGCAGAACAATGACCTCTTGTAAGCCAGAGCTTTCCAACCTCATCGAGGGTTACTGCGCAGCCCCGATTCCTCCCCTGATTATCTTGACGCCTGTCAGACTGTGAGGTTCTCCCTCCCCTCTCTGCTCTTTCTTCCTAATAGACATGAAACAGTCCAGTCAATAATATTTTACTTGTCTTCCCACTGCGTGTCTCTTCTTCTGATCAGTTTAGGCGGGTTTGACTGCAGAAAGTCAGAAGGGAGGTTAAGATCTGAAAAGTTCAGCCAAATGTTATCAGCCTCAGAGATGTTGCTAAGGGAAAGGCCCCCGAGCCCTTGGTGACCGGAGCCAATAATAGCTGCGATTCACTGATAGCATCAACGCCTGTCAAAGATCCAGGCGTTTGTGGTTCGTCTGTAAACGCAAACACCTGTATCCAGTCAAGCTATGATGGTTATCCTCTCTTTCCCTGTCATTCCGATCGGTTCCTTGAAGGGGCTGCCAGGATGTTCTAAGCTGTGAGTTGATTTATAAAGTGAAGAGTCTCTCCAAAACTTTGGCATGGATGGAGAAATTGACGAAGGGGGCGCCTCTCTTTTAGGGGGTGATGTGGCGTTTTGACAATGATGAAGTTGACAGTCTTCTTTTAATTGCATTTTTGAACCCATGGCACCCGTGGCCCGAGCCGTGGGAAACATGGGCTTAGGCGTACTTTTAACTACCTTAACACGTCCCCCTGAAAGGACACTTAGTGCTTGTTTGAGATTTTTGCATGTGATGAATTAGATCAAAGTGACTAATAAATAGTGTTTGGGTAAGCTCTTCAGAACACAGTATATGCATAGTTGCGATATTTTCAAGATTCAACAGGCAAGGTCCAAACTGTTAAATAAACTTCAGTAAGTGCAAGGAGAAGACAAAGCCTGTGCTGACCCTCCCAGTTGGGGCGAGATTGTGCGGGGCATCAGATCTCTCTCAGTGAAAGACTTATTGACTTGGATGCTTGGGTGGTCAGCCATGGTGGCCTGGAAAACAGAGAGGAAACGTGGTCACATGGCATCCTTCCCAGGCCGCATCCTCAGCCGCTCCACGTGGGTGCTTCCGTGGTTCCCTGGGAGCTCTGCCTCTCCTCTGCTGGGAATGTCCACATGCACTTGCCTTCAATAAGCTCTGGCTTCCCATTCCAGCAGCATGAAGGTACAACTGCCCCAGCCACTCAATCCAAGCAGTCCCGTTGTCCACATGACTCTGCATTTGGTACCATCTTGTCCATCTTGTTTGTTTGTCTTTTCTCATCAGCAGCATGCAGCTCAGAGTAGAGGCTGGGGAAGAAGGGAAAAGAAAAAAGACTGGGGAACTAGGTCAGGGCAGGGCACTCAAGGGTATCAACTAGCAGCACAGTCCCTGGAGTCAGAGCTGGGACAAGCTGGGCTTGACCACATGCTTGGACCACACTCTTCTCCAGCCTCCGTGTATCCACATATAAAAAGAGGACAATGACAGCATCGGTTCACTTGCTGTGAGGATGATAGGAGACAACGTAGTGAGTCAAACAATATAAATGTGGGACCCATAAAAATGGCAGTTTCACAGGGCACAATGTAACACGAGAAGCACTCAGCAAAATGCCATGTGCTTAGCAAAACCACTCACTATCAGTGATTTCTCTTCTTCTTCCTCATACTCGTTATTTTTATTTTCCTTCTTCCTAACACTTCTCGATGAGAAGTCTAATTTGGACCTGGGATTAGTGAAAAAAAAAACACCTCGGTTATTCGACTCATATTAATGTAAAGCATAGAGTAACAAAAAATTACAGTGATTTAATCAAGAACAATTCAGTGCAATTCATATGTAGGCATCACAGGCTCCCTTTGAAAGCCTAGCAGGAGGCAAGGGACATGTGGGCCCACCCTGTGACCAGTCTCCACAAGTGATGCCCACGGGATCTGGCTGGAGATGTTCATTATAAGCTGAGTATTTAAAAGCTCACAAGCCAGATGATTCTCGGTGCCGTCAGGGTAATAAAAACCTAATTTGGATTTTATTTATTTATTTATTTATTTATTTATTTATTTATTTATTTGCCAATAAAGAGAATGTTGAGATGCATTGGTTCCATCCTTTTTTAATTGTTCCTCTATATTTTAATTCAAAATAAAAGGACTACAGTGAGTTGATGCTCTGGCCACACGTGCTAGGGAGGAGGTGGCACCCCGTGTTGGATCCTCAGGTGAAATCATGCTTTTGATGGGGTCTGGGGGTAACTGGCGAAGATTGTATAAATGACTGGATTGGAACGATTTGCAAGACCTCGGTGGAGAAGGGTCTGCTTACTCTACCCCTTGTTTTCCATTCCTCTCACTAAGCCCTTATTGTTTTATGCTTCAAATTGTGCAATAGCCTCTGAAAGCCTTCAGTCTTCTTTCTGCAGTATGAGGTGGAAATCGTTTTCAGCAATGATTGACATGGTCTCACTTCTGCTCAGAAGCCCCATGGGGCCAGTTTCCCACAGCCTGGTAAATGTACTTGTATATCTGCTACTACAAAACCATGAAACTGTATGATATGGGTTAGTTCTTTGTCCCCACCCAAATCTCATCTCTAATTATAATCCCCACATGTGGAGGGAGGGACTTGATGAGAGGTGATTGGATCTTGAGGGTGGGTTCCCCCATGCTGTTCTCATGATACTGAGTGAGTTCCCAAGAGAGCTGATGGTTTTAAAGTGTAGCACTTCCTCATTCTCCTTCTTTCTCTCTTCCTGCTGCCTTGTAAGACGTGCAAGCTTCCCCTTCGTCTTCCACCATCATTGTAAGTTTCCTGAGGTCTCTCCAGCCATGCAGAACTGTGAGTCAACTCTTTTGTTTATGTCACCCAGTCTCAGATAGTATCTTTATAGCAGTGTGAGAAAGGACCAATATACTGTGTTTAATTGACCATGGTTTGGTAGGCTCAAACTAAGATTTATGTGTTTACTTAAAGAAGGCAAATGACTCTATGGCTTGCAAAGGACTGGTTTTAGCACTGAAAGCCCTCTGTCCTGGGAAACCCCTCAGTCCCAGGAAAACCAGGATGGCTGGTCACTCTAGGTTAAAGAGAAAAGCATCTGGCCGGGCACGGTGGCTTATGCCTGTATTCCCAGCACTTTTGGAGGCCGAGGTGGGCAGATCACCTAAGGTCAGGAGTTCGAGATCAGCCTGGCCAACATGGTAAAACCCCATCTCTACTAGAAATACAAAAATTAGCTGGGCATGGTGGTGCACACCTGTAATTCCAGCTACTTGGGAAGCTGAGGCAAGAGGATCACTTGAACCCAGGAGGAGGAGGTTACAGTGAGCTGAGATCATGCCACTGCACTCCAGGCTGGGTGACAGAGTGAGAGCCTGTCTCAGAAAAAAAAAGAAAGAAAAAGAAAAGCAAAACATCTTACACTTTTAAGTTTGAAGGGGCAGAAAAAACAGGAAATAAGAAAATGAGAGTTAAAAACACATGGACAGGTGCAGAGAGTTCAACAGAATCAGGTACAACTGGTTATTTTTGGACACTCTTTACAGAATATATCAAAATTCCAACAGCAAGTAAATTGCTGTAGTGTGAACTAGAATGAAATTTCATTTTGATCGTGAAATAAGTAATAAGAGAAATTGTGTCCTGTCGCCTCCCTACCAACTCCTCTAACTAGAGTTTTATTTATTTATTTTTTTAAGAGACAGGGTCTTGCTCTGTCTCCCAGGCTGGAGTGCAGTGTCATGACTATAGCTCATTGCAGCCTCTAACTCCTGGGTTCAAGTGATCCTCCCCACTTAGCCTCTCGAATACCTGGGACCACAGGTGTGCACTACCACACCATGCTAATTTTTTTTTTTTTTGTAGAGACAGGGTCTCACTATGTTGCTCAGGCTGGTCTGGAACTCCTGGGCTCAAGTAATCCTTCTACCTCAGCCTCCCAAGGTGCTAGAATTATAGGCGTGAGCCACTGTTCATTTGTTCTTTCTCTCTCTCTTTCTTTCTCTCTCTCTCTTTCTTTCTCTTTCTCTTTCTTTCTTTCTTTCTTTTTCTTTCTTTCTTTCTTTTTCTTTCTTTTCTTTCTTTCTTTCTTTTCTTTCTTTCTTTCTTTCTTTCTTTCTTTCTTTCTTTCTTTCTTTCTTTCTTTTCTTTTCTTTCCTCTTTCTTTCTTTCTTCTCTCTTTCTTTCTAGCTGTGGGTTTGCCCTACAAGGTGCATGCCCTTTGATAGCAGCTCTGAAAGTCAGGTCTTTAGGGATGGGCAAAGGAGTCTTTGGATCAAGGTTGGTGTCCCCACTTGGGCATCCAAAGCAAGTCAGTTTCTGGATGAGGGGCTACATCTACATAGCAGGTTCCCCCTTGCCATCCCCTGGGGGCACCCCAGCCTCGAGTCAGCTAACTGGGGGCAACTGAATATAGGAGAAACAGCTCAGTTCGTGGCCAGACTTTTCCTTTTCAGGTCTTTCAATTAATATTGTCTTCTAAAGTTAACATGTAGATATAAGTCATTAATGCATCATGAATAAGTATTCTGTTGTTGATAAAACATTCTCTCTCTCTCTCTCTCTCTCTCTGTCTCTCTTTTGAAAACTGAATCTCTGGGGAATTTGAGCCCAAGAAGATTTGCAGTGCAGGTGAGGGAGCACGCAGTGGTAACTGCTTCCAGCTTCAGCCCCATGGCTGCTATGGTTGCTGCTCCCAGGGGCTCAACTAGAAGATGCCGTCTTTCACATCAAAGTAGAATTCACAGTTGCTGCACACCAGCCCCTTGTTCTAACAGTGAAACTCCAGTCACCTCGAGGGTTCCTCCATCGCTGTAGAAAGTGTGTGTCTTCCCTCCCCAGCACTGGTCTCCTCCTTAAGAATTGACCTTTGAGACTGTGTGTTCAGTAATGTCTCCAGTTTTGCTTGGTTAAACATGGAAAAATGTTCCTCTAGATAGAACCAGCTCCCCATTTATTTCAGAGCACCCTGTCTCTGACGTAATGTTGCCTGGTTTATGGCCTCGTTGCTCTGCGTTTCGGGTTGAGTAATGCCTGCTGGTGCAGGAGGCACCACCTACGTAACCACAGGAAGGGGCATCATCCAGGCGAGGCTTCCAGGCATCTGTTGGGAAATAGCTTCCTTTGTGCCAGACAAATGAATGTTTTTCACATTTCTCACAAAAGGAAAAGGGTTGCATGGCGGAGGTTAACATAACAATCTTCTCTTATTACAGTGATTTATGTGTGCATAACTTCAGCAGCAGAATGTCATCGAGGAGGTCTTTAATTGGCAGACTTCAGGGACCACAGAGGGAGATGACAGAGTGAGCTCTAGAGAAATGAGAGTGTCGGCTGCCATTCCCAGCTCATCCCTGCAGAGGAGGTCTAAATAAATCTCTTGGGGAAGGCAGTCAACTTTTAAACTTTTTATTAACCTGATCTCGGCTAATGAAATACAAAAAGGAGGAGATGATCTCCAACTTCAGATGATTTGGATCTCGTGATGCGGCAAATGACTGCCTAGGTTTCTCGAGACAACGAAACACAAGTCCTCTGGCAATTTTCATTCAAAGACAACAATACTGCAATTTGCAGCCTTTATGACTTCAATGAGTCACTTGGTCTCGTCTTGCCACAAAGGATATAATCACGTATTTTTAGGCATGTCAAAAGATGTATTTTCTTTTGTGAACAGATTCTGAGCCCTTGGATAGAGGTGTTGTTTTTAAATGAAGTCTTTGCTGCTTTGGTGACATGATGGGTTTCAGACAAGAGTCTTTCCCCTCTCAGAACGTTGTGAACTGTCTAGAAGGTCGGGCATGCAATGGAATAGAGAGGGACTTCTTTGACAGCACCATCCTAATATCTGTGTCACTGTTAGGAATGCTGCAGTCTTTCCAAAATCATGATCAACGACTTTAGAAACATCTGTGTTTACATGCCCTCAGAAATTGTGTGGGCCTTTCTAGGCATTAAACTCCAGCACCTGTGATGCAGTGGTTCCCAAACTGTGGGCCAAGTGCTTTCATGGGTCACTAGGTTTTTGAAAGAGGACTAAGCATTTCTATGCTTTCATTTATTTTCCAAGTCACAGTATACTAAAAATACGATGTCTTTAAGTTAGGTTCCCCCAGAAGCAGACACTGTTATAAGAATTAGAGTGCAAGTTGTTTCTTTCAGTGGTGGTTGCAGGACACACTGGTAGGGGATGGGGAATGGAGGTGTGATGGTTAATTTTATGTGTCAACTTGACTGGGCCATGTTACCCAGATATTTAGTCAAAATTGTTTTGGATGGTTTTGGATGAAAGTAACATTTATATCGGTAGACTTTGAGTAAAGCTAATTGCCCTCCATAAAGTGGGCATCTAGTTATTTGAAAGTCTGAATAGAACAAAAGACTGACCTCCCCTAAGCAAGAGAGAATTCTGCAGCAGACAGCTTTCCAACTAGAACGGCAACATTGGCCCTTCCTTGGGTGGGTCTCCATCCTGCAGGCCTAACCGGCAGATTTTGGACTTGCCAGCCTCCAAAATCACATGAACCAACTCCTTCAAGTGAGTTTGGCTCTCCATATACAATCATGCATTGCTTAAGCATGGGGATACTTTCTGAGAAACGCATCCTTAGGTGATGTCGTCACTGTGTGAACCTTGTAGCGTACATACACAAACCTACATGGTATGTCCTACTACACACCTACACTATATGGTATAGCCTGTTGCTGTTAGGCTACAAAGCTGTGAGCATGTTACTGTACTGAATACTACAGGCAACTGTAACACAGTGGGAAGTACTTGTGTTATCTAAACAAATTTAAACACAGTGCATTCTGCTATGATGTTGTATTAATCTGTTTTTGTGCTGCTGATAAAGACATACCCGAGACTAGGTAATTTATAAAGAAAAAGAGGTTTAATGGACTCACAGTTCCACATGACTGAGGAGGCCTCACAATCATAGGAGAAGGTGAAAGAAATGTCTTACATGGTCGTAGGCAAGAGAGAAGATGTGCAGCGGAACATCCCTTTTATGAAACCGTTAGATCTCGTGAGACTTATTCACTATCGTGAGAACAGCATGGGAAAGACCTGCCCTCATGATTCAATTACCTCCCACTGGGTCCCTCCAATGACACAGTGAATTATAGGAGCTACAATTCTAGATTTGGGTGGGGACACAGCCAAATCATATCAGATGTCATTGACAGTCATGATGGCTAATACATCACTGAGTGATAGAAAATTTTCAGCTACATTGTTATCTTATACGAGCACCATGGTAGATGTGGTCTGTTGTTGACCAAAATGTTGTTATGCAGTGTGTGTATACACATCCCATTGACTCTGTTTCTCTGGAGAACTCTGGCTAACATAGGTGGTCTTTAGGCCCTAATTCCATCTAACCCGAGAGGAGAAGGGAAGGGAAGAGGACTGATACAGAATGCATTGAATGAGCAGGTTGCTTTGCCTGGCAGCCAGGAGTTCTGGGAATGTAAACAAATCCTGAGTTGTTCCAAGTAAGGGAGGAAATGGCTGGGTATGAATCTATCAACTCCTATCTGCTACTGGTGGAGTGGAGGGCTGTCCTGGGGCATTAGCCCTCTGGTGCATGCTTGCAGCAGACGCCTTTGATGCCTGTGCTAGAAATCTGAGTGCTAGTGCAGGGCACAGAGGTGATGTACAAATACTACCATGTTAGAGTCTGTACAACGTTATGCTTAAGGGACTACTCTAAGCATACTGTACATTTGGGGGAAGGGGGCTCTGGAATGCAGGGTTGCAAGAATATATTATGGGCTTTGTCTTTAGGATATGGGGTATTCTATGTATGACTTTGCATGGCTTAGTGTTGCCTGGGTTTGGTGTGGTCCAACATAAGTAGAGTTGTCGGTATATCCCTGATGTGAGCCAGTGGTTGGAGAGATTGCTACAGTTTATTAATGGTCCAGTTTATTGGACTGTAGCAATGGTCCAATGGTCCAACTGTAGCAATGGTCCAATTGCTACAGTTTATTTATTATCTGGATCCAAAGAAGAGTTGAACCTAGTGCTGGTTATATCTAAAGGCACCAGGGGTATATGTCTTGAAGGATACAATTCATTGGTTGAGGTGGGTGTTTGGTTTCTTCATTGTGGGCAAGCCCTTTATTTTCATCTTAATGTCAGAATACCTGCAGTTAAACTAACTCGCCATCTAAGTCTTTCAGACGGACTCTGTTTCTAGCCATGTATTTCTATCAGAGTCTCTTCCGCCTTTCCCTTCTCCCAGCCGGGACCACGGGGGCAGCTCTGCCTCTTTCCTGCTATTTCCTCAGCCAAGTAATCTTAACACCCCATTCGTCTTTCCTTTGAAGAGCCTCTCCATCCTTACAGTCTTTTTAATTTTATTTTTCCAAGTTTCTACATGCAGCATTCATTTTTATTTTATTTTTTTTCAAGATTATTTTGGTCTTATTTTATTTTATTATTTTTTTGAGACAGGGTCTCATTCTGTTGCCTGGGGTGGAGTACAGTGACACCATCACAGCTCACTGCAGCCTCAAACTCCCATGCTCAAGTGATCCTCCTGCCTCAGCCTCCCAAATAGCTGGGACTACAGGCATACACCACCATGTCTGGCTAATTTTGTTGTTGTTTCTGAGACAGGGTCTTCCTCTGTTGCCCAGGCTGGTCTCGAACCCCTGGCTTCAAGCAGTCCTCCTGCCTCAGCCTCCCAAAGTATTGAGATTACAGGCGTCAGCCACTGCGCCCAGCCCATCCTTACGATCTTGACTTTTGTTATTATTGGAGAGGAAGATGAGTGTGCTACCCCCCATTTACCTTAACAAAATCATTTTGCTCATAGCCAGAAGCTCAGATGTTTCAGACGTCTACCAGGCAGAAGTATGATCTGTTTTCATGTCTGCCTCTCTGGAGTAATGGCTACACCATACCTACCTATAAATACTTGGAACAGCCCATGTATAGTAAGTGGTAAAATACACCCAGAGTAATAATTCCATATGTTTAATAACCAATGTGCCAATGAGACTGCTGCTCCTTGCCTCTGCAAGCTCCAAAGGGTGCCATCGTTTTGTAATCTTGTGGGCTGGTAGAACAGGCCCTTTAAAACTCAAAGTGGTTGGGGTGTTCTAATGGCTCTCACTTTCCTTCTGTAAAAACCCGTGTGTCTGTGGGGCTCGTGTGCCACTATTCACAAGGTGACAGCGGTGATCAGAAATGTAATTTTCAATATTTATGATTGAAAATGTAATTTAGAAATGAAAGAAAGGGCACTTGTTCCTCCTTAGCTCGAAGTGAAATCATTGTTTTGAGACGTGTTCTTTGTACAGTTAATCTGGCCAGTGTAATTTACCACACCACGGCTGAATTGTAAGTCTGGTGCTCTATTCATCAAACAAGAATTATTTGTGCAAAATGCATTTGAATTAGTGGGTGTTGTGTGGTGCAGTGGTGATTTGATTTCAGAAATCTGGCAAAGGCAGGAGTTCAGTGAGCTAAGTCTGCAGTGTCACCTCCAGGGCACTGGTTCCATAAAAGGGTCAACAGTTGAGGTTGGCCGTGTGTGGAAGCTGCCAGGTCAGGGTTTCGGGTCCGTCTCCCATTTTGTCTGTGAGGCACTAGCCCACTTGGATGTGACCAGGGGATGTCAACAAGCTTAGAAAACTTATGGCTTGTTGAGCTATGCAGCTTGGCCTGCACTGTGTGTGTGTGTGTGTGTGTGTGTGCATGTGTGTGTTTAACTTTCCATTTTTAAATAATTTAAGCTGCACACAAAGTTGCAAGAATAGCACCAAGAGAAGAATTCTTGCGTATTCCTTCCCCACCTTCCCCCAATGGTAACATCTTACGTGACCATAGCACATTATCAAAACCAGGAAACTGGCATTGGTACAATATTATTGACTGAACTATAGACCTTATTTGAATGACATGTGAATGTTTTAAAAATTGAGTTGGTTGTAGGGTGAGGTCATGCGGAAGAAAGAAGATTTATTCATACTGAGCCTGTGTTCTGCAGGGGAACAGCAGTGAGCACTGAGTCACAGCAGCCCCTCCTGGAGAGGGACAGGCTCCCCAGTTTGCTCTGCTCCTCTCCACTGCATAGGGACATACGCCTTACTAGCTTTGGTCATTTACTCTGCCTGCTGTGTCCTTGTAGGGATTGAAGTCTGCAATGCCTGTAATAATAGCTGCAAGTTCCCCAGTGGTAGCTGGGGGTGAGAACCATGCCCTTGCAGAAGAACCTCTGCTTTAAGGAGTGGCCACCCCAGGGGCCAGGGGCTCAGCAGAGGAATTCCCTTTGGAGAGCAGTGGACTTTTTCTGTACAATACACAGACATAGTGGGTAGTGGAACCACTCACCACTCACCACAAATAGCGAGATGTTCATGAGATGTGGTGTGTGCTCATGGCCAAACTACAGACGCACAGATGCAGTTGTTTTACCAAAAGCCTCTGGTATTGCTGGGGCTAAAGACATGTTTCAGGGTGTAGCAGTGCCCCTCTTGGCTCCTGCTAGCCCTCTGGCTGAACTGCATGGCATTTTGTGGTCCTTGGTTATCCTTTCGCAAAGCCGTGGAATAGATTTGGAGGCAGATATGCCCTTTCACGCTCCTCTTGTGATGGCGTTTAATTCATAAGCAAGATAGGCGTTGGGTCCTGGTTCTAAGAACAGTCTCCTGTCTTTTCAAGGATAGGGAAGATGGAGGACTGGATGCAGGTGCTGTTGAACTGAAGCCTCTGAGACACTCCCTGGAGAGATGTCGGTGCTGCAGAGGGCTTTGTAAACATAGAGCCCTTGGAAGGGGCCATCCTTTCCTTCCCCAATTCAGTTCCGCAAACACTTGCTAACGCCAGTATGCGACAGGCACAGTGCTCGGTGCTGGGGCACCACAGATTAGTAAGTCATAGCTCCTATCTTTGGGGAGCTCTCGGGGCTCTGGGAAAGAACCATGGACACCACGAAGTAGATGAAAGGCAGGGTGCTATTTCACCAGAGCGCAATGGGAAAGCCAGGGATGCAATGCATGCTGCCGGAACATCTGAGGTGGAGGCTCTGTGTATCCCACCAGCAGGCTCCCGTGCATGCGGCATGCGTGCTACAAGAGCAAACACCAAAGCAGCAAGTGCTTTTTTTCTTTCTTTCTTTTTTTTTTTTTTTTTTGAGACGGAGTCTCGCTCTGTCGCCCAGGCTGGAGTGCAGTGGCCGGATCTCAGCTCACTGCAAGCTCCGCCTCCCGGGTTTACGCCATTCTCCTGCCTCAGCCTCCCGAGTAGCTGGGACTACAGGCACCCGCCACCGCGCCCGGCTAGTTTTTTGTATTTTTTAGTAGAGACGGGGTTTCACCGTGTTCGCCAGGATGGTCTCGATCTCCTGACCTCGTGATCCGCCCGTCTCGGCCTCCCAAAGTGCTGGGATTACAGGCGTGAGCCACCGCGCCCGGCCTGCTTTTTTTCTTTTTAGAAGTCTGTGAGGGAAAGCAGGTGGGTGAGTGGTGATGGGAGTGAGGCAGGCCACAAAACGAACATCTGGAAAGAGAGACAAACAGAAACTCCCTTTCTCTGCAGACCGGCTGTTCTTCCCCGGCCTCACAGTGCTAGAGAATTAGTTCTGGATTCTCTTAGTAATTAATAGCATTTAAGTTCCAGGGTAGTCAGTTTTGATTAAGCAAACATTAAATTAATCCAATCTGCAAACACTTACCCTCTAAGCACTGCTGGGGGAGAGAGGCGGCTGGATGGACAGATGGATGTGTTCTCATTGGATTGCGGGCCACCTCCGAGTAGTTACAGCTGGATCAATACGGCTCCTAGAGCTATAATAGAATGGCTTCGACATGCTCATCTGTGGCTGAGAACACAGTATACACATTGATTTCCTGGCCTGATATAACCCATTTACCTATTCAGCTACTCCGTTCAGGAAGGTGGAGGGGTCCCCAGGCCCAAGGGAGCAATGATGCCTGTAAGTAGGTTAGCAAATGCTTGGGAAATGTCTTAATCGGCGACATGGTTCCTTTTTTAGGAGGGCGCGTTTCTTTGTAAAGAAAAGGCCTCCTTAGAATCATATTGGCTTTGTCTGGGGAAGCAGGGGAAGTTGGGGTGTCACCGTTTCCACTCATCAGGATTTGCCCTTCTCATCATTGAAATCTCAGGTGTTGAACAATTATCTTAGTTCACGGAGCATTAAGGGCTTCACTGTGGAGTGCATTCCAGTTGTGTCTTTGACTCTGACTTAGGTGGGTTTGGGGAGCTCATAGAAAATGCACCAGGATCACTCAGACAGGAAGGATGCTTTCCTATATCTACTTTTGCTTTCCAATTTAATTTATCTTAATTATTTTTACTTCTTGAGACACGGTCTTGCTCTGTCACCCAGGCTGGAGTGCAGTGACCTGATCTCCGCTTATTGCAAACTCCGCCTCCCAGGTTCAAGTGATTCTCCTGCTTCTGTCTCCCGAGTAGCTGGGATTACAGGCATGAGCCACCACATCTGGCTGATTTTCATATTTTTAGTAGAGATAGGATTTTGCCATTTTGGCCAGACTGATCTTGAACTCCTGACCTCAGGTAATCTGCCTGCCTTGGCCTCCCAAAGTGCTGGGATTACAGGCAGGAGCCACCACACCTGGCCCACTTTCCAATATAATTTAAAAAGAAATAGCTGGACTCAGTGGCTCATGCCTGCAATCTCAGTGCTTTGAGAGGCTGAAGTGGGAGGATCACTTGAGGCCAGGAGTTTGACACCAGCCTGGGCAACATAATGAGACTCTGTTTCTACAAAAATAAAATAAAATAAAATAAAAAAATTAGCCAGGCACAGTGGTGAGCACCTGTATTCTCAGCTACTTGGGAGGCTGTGGCAGAAGGAGTGCTTGAGCCCAGGAGTTTGAGGTTGCAGTGAACCTATTTTACCACTATACTCCAGCCTGGGTGACAGAGTGAGACTCTGTCTCTTTTAAAAAAAAAAAAAAAAGGCCAGCGCGGTGGCTCACGCAGGTAATCCCAGCACTTTGGGAGGCTGAGGTGGGCGGATCATGAGGTCAGGAGATTGAGACCATCCTGGCGAACACGGTGAAACCCCATCTCTACTGAAAATACAAAAAATTAGCAGGGCATGGTGGTGGGCGCCTGTAGTCCCAGCTACTCGGGAGGCTGAGGCAGGAGAATGGCGTGAACCTGGGAGGTGGAGCTTGCAGTGAGCCGAGATGGCACCACTGCACTCCAGTCTGGGAGACAGAGCAAGACTCCGTCTCAAAAAAAAAAAAAAAAAAAAAAGAAAGAAAGAAAGAAAAAAACTCATAAAAAGAAATTTTGCAGTTGTGTTTAGCTCATCATTTCCAAGTGTAGTTCAGCCATGAGATATTCATAAACTCTTTAACATGTTAAAGTTACAGAGAACTAAAGATCAGGTCAACCAAGGACCGATGACATCCCTCCTTAACTGACTAGTTAAGGGTCAGTTAACTGGTCACTTAACTACTCAGTAAACTTTCTATTTTTTGAGACAGGGTCTTACTCTGTCACCCGGGCTGGGATGTAATGGTGTAATCACTGTTCACTTCAGCCTTGAACTCCTGGGCTCAAGTGATCCTCCTGCCTTGGCCTCCCAAAGTGCTGGAACTACGGGTGGGCACCACCACATTCGACCAAGGCCTGGTTAATTTTTCTTCCTTCTGTGGAGCATTTATTAATACTAACATCTTGATTGTTCTATGGAACAGACTTTGGAAAATGATACTTTAAGTTCACATAGAATTTGTTCTTTGCCTTAACAATGATAGTTAATATCTGTTTATCATTTACTTTTGAAGAGACAATGTGCTGATTTGTGTAAACTAGCTCCTTCAGTCCTCACAAAAGAAATCCTAGGAAGCAGGGGCCATTATTATTTTTCATTTTATTTTTTTTGAGACAGAGGTTTGCTCTGTTGCCCAGGCTGGAGTGCAGTGGTGCGATCTTGGCTCACTGCAACCCCCGCCTCCTGGGTTCAAGCGATTCTCCTGCCTCAACCTCCTGAGTAGGCATTACATTCCTCCTGAGTAGGAATTACAGGTGTGCACCACCATGCCTGGCTAATTTTTGTATTTTTAGTAGAGATGGGGTTTTGCCATGTTGGCCAGGCTGGTCTTGAGCTCTTGACTTTGGCCTCCCAAAATGTTGGGATTACAGGCATGAGCCACCGTACCTGGCCACAGGGGCCATTATTGAGACCCCATGTCACAGTGAGGAAAGTAGCATGTGGAGAGACTCAGTACCTTGCCCAAGGTCACAGACCAAGGGTGTGGCAGAACCGGGGTTTAGTCCCCGTAAGTCTGCAATAGGAACCAAGCACATGGCCACCAGTTTTTTTCAGCCTCAGAATTGCTTGTTTTTTACATTAATAAGTAACAACTCGAAGTTCTGTTGAACTGGCTCAAGTCAGAGGCTGAATGCTTGACTTAGGAAAAAAATAGATGACTTGCTCCCAACAGAAGCATTCTTCCTTTGTTTCTAGAGGACACACAAAATATACTGAGGACTCTTCATCCTTGCACGCATTTGTTCATACTTTTGGAAACAGCTAGGGGCACGTGGTGACAAAGTGTAATGTGCTGTTGGATGGGCTGTGGGCACTGTGGTCCCACCATCTTTCTGTGGCTGTTTAACTTTGCCCTTGTGGATAGAGATAGTGAGTGAAGGTAGTTTAGTGGCATCAACCTTCCGCCAGCTCCTTTATTCTAATCTCTTAAATGATTCTCGTGCATGTTTGATGTTAACTCCGCCTTTTGATGTGGCATCCTCTTTATTAGGCAGTATAGAATACAGCTTTTAATATCAGTGTGTGTCTTACACATGTGTTCAGAGAACACATTACATTAGAAGGTGCTGGGAAGGAAAAAGAGGCTAGTGATCTTAAATGCGTCCAAGTGCCTTTATGAGATGCAATCAACCATGTCTTAATTCCCTCTATCCATCATTAGTTGAGTGGTGAAAATATATGCAAAAGAAAATGAAAGCCAGGCAGTAAGGTGGTGAAGAGGTTTTACAAATTAAATTATTTGAGTATATGATTCCTCAGATAGAAGGATATTGTCCAAAGGACTCTTTAATTATTATTCACTTCCTTTGGTGCACAAGAGAATACTGTCAGGGCCACAAGAGCACTTCACTGCAGTCGAATTAAAAGGATAACTATCTGACATAGGGCTGTGTCTACACTGGATGAAATACGCTGCAGGCGGGGCTTCTCTATGCCTCAGATTGACAGGCCTTTGGTTTTGTAAGAAAGAGCTGGCTGCTGATGCGGTGATCTTGGTCAGATGTCTCATTAATGGCTGGGTGATTGTCCTGAACCTTCTCCCTCTGCAGAGGCTCAGCTGTCCCTGAGTCTTGATCCCCTTTGTCTTTAAAAGTCATGTATTCTGACCAAACAAGCTTCATAATCATCTAGTCTAACATTTACTCTGGAAAAAGCCCAGTGGTCCAAAACTCTTTTCCATTTTTAACAAAAAGTATGGGATCTAAGTGTAGAACAAAGAGAAAACAGTAACAGCCAAAAAAAAAAATTTGATTTCTGTCCTTTGCATTCTTCCAGCAGGGGAATTCACCTGCTTGAGCGTGCTTGAAATGGGAATGCTATGGGGATACAAGGTCATGGCTGTGGGTGCCTGGGCTCCCCTACCCAGGATGTTTTGGAATTGGCCTGCAATTTGCAATGAGTTTTGGGCATGATCAATGCAATTTGATGAAAAGCACAACCTAGAGGTTGTCCCAAGGAGGTAGTGGGAGATCAAACCATCCCAGTGTCAGTAACGGGCAGTGGGCCTAAGACACTGCAAAGCAGGGCACCGTAGAAAAAAAACAAATCTGAGTGGCCATCATGGGCATAAATCAAGACATCTTGGACTTTCTTGAACTTCACTTAGGTTACTATTAAGATTTTAGGGTTTTGTTGTTGTTGTTGTTGTTGTTTTTGAGACAGGGTCTCACTCTGTTGCCCAGGTTGGGGTGCAATGGCACGATCTCGACTCACTGCAACCTCCACCTCCTGGGTTCAACCGATTTTTCTGCCTCCGCCTCCTGAGCAGTTGGAATCAAAGGCATGCACCACCACGCCAGGCTAATTTTTGTATTTTTAGTAGAGATAGGGTTTCACCATGTTGGCCAGGCTGGTCTAGAACTCCTGACCTCAAGTGATCCACCCACCTTGGCCTCCCAAAGTGTTGGGATAACAGGCGTGAGCCACCACGCCTGGCCTACTATTATGATTTTAAATTATGCACTATTGCAGAGGGCACCAGGGAGCCCTGTAGTCTTTCAGATCATCTTTCTGGGGCTCAGCCTTCTCTGGGATGAATCTGATACTGGGCGAGACTCACAGCACCCCCATCCCTCCTGCTCTTCTCTCTTACTCCTGGCTTCTGTTTTCAGTGACTCCCAGGGTGCAGGTGGGTAGCTCATATTGCCATCAGGGAAGAGACTGAGGAAGAGAGAGTGAGAAAATTGCTGATAGGTGGTTATTAGCTGCACATAAACTGTAATCTTGACTCACCTTATGGGTGTAATAATTACCAAGGCGCCCCTCTACAAGAGCACCGTGGCTTTGTGAAGGAATTAAGTAAGTGCCTTTATTAACCCTGCAAGACAGGGTAGGGTCAGGTGGGTGTGCAAAGCTGCTATTATCCACACCTGAGAGGTGTGCTCATTTGCTGGGGGTTTTAGATGTGTTCTTCTACCTTTTAGGTGGCTTCAAGCACAGTCCTCATTCACATCCTGGTGTTCATAGTGACAGAGTTAAAATTAAAAAAAAATCTGATCAATGGCAAAAAAGCGACAAGACGAAGAAATACCTGGAGACTTCGTATCTCTGAAATGAGGTGCCTCCACACCATCTTTGTTATTGAGTCTTAGCTGCCGTATTTTTTATTTGGAAATCTTCACTTTCCTGCGGATTGGCTTTAATGATGGCTCCATCTGAGATTCTCCTGTTTACCATTTACCTGGGCATTGATTTGGACAAAGAATAGTCTCTCTGCTGCCAGACAAGTTAGGTCTTAATCTGTTTTCTTTATTTTTAAAAAATCTTTCCTACTGACATTTAGGGCAAATGGGTGGTGGATGATGGGGGACAGGAGAAAATACCCACTCTCTCTCCACCTTCACGTCCCCACAGCTTCCCTGTGCTGATGACATTCTATGATTCTCGGCTTATCATGAAAAAAGAACAATCTTTTTTCCATATTCATAACTAATATACGCTCACTGAGAAAAATTTAGAACATGCATAAAGAAAATTATAAAATGAAAATAATCTGTAACCTCAGCACTCAGAGATGGTCACTGAACCTTTTGAAATACATCATCCTGGCCGGGCGTGGTGACTCATGCCTATAATCCCAGCACTTTGGGAGGAGGCGGGCGGATCATTGAAGTCAGGAGTTTGAGACCAGCCTGGCCAACATGGTAAAATCCCATCTTTACTAAAAATACAAAAATTAGCTGGGCATGGTGGCAGGTGTTGTAATCCCAGCTACTTGGGAGGCTGAGGCATGAGAATTGCTTGAGCCTGGGAGGCAGAGGTTGCCGTGAGCAGACATTGTACCATTGCACTGCAGCCTGGGTGACAGAGCAAGACTCCTTCTCAAAACAACAACAACAACAACAACAACATCATCCTGTTTTTTCCTATATATATACATGAATACATATCTACGTATATATTAATTTTAAAAAATAGGTCACAATTATATTCAGTTTTACAACATGGACTTTTTAAAAATAGTAAGCAAGGTTCTCTCTCCTCCATATTCAATAGTTTGATAACCCATATTATTCACTTATAATATAATGACTATGATTTCATATCATCAATATTATTTATAGCATTACTTTTCATGGCTAATCATTGTCTATTGCGTAGAAATTCCCTTATTGTTGTATGTTTCTATTGTATAATTAGACTGCCTTTCTTTGATTGCTGAGATTGCCTACTTAAAAGTGTTTATTGGGCACTTGTATTTGTAGTTTTTGAATTTTCTGTTTTTCTATCTCACACTTGTTTGCCCATTTGATTTGGAAAAGCTGACTACATATTAAAAATACAAAATGTTTATCATATATGTTGCAATAAATTTTTAGTTAATGGTATTAAAACCTTTTTTCATGAAAGATACCATGTAGAGAAAAGTGCACAAAACAAAAGCATATAGCTCAATAATAATCATGTTCTGAACACCCATGTAACTACCATCCAAGCCAGCAATCCAAAATCTCCTTGTACTTCACAATCACTATTCTCTCGTCCCCAGCAACATCCATGCCAAACCAAAAGAGCTTGCTGACTTTCATGGTATGCAATTCCTTGCTTTGCTTTATAGTTTACCATGTAAGCATGCATCCCTAAATACTATAGCATCGTTTTACTAATTTTCTGAACTTTATATAAATGGGAACATGCACTGTGTTCTTATGTGTTTGTTGCCTGTAGCTGTAGTTCCTTCCTTGCCATTCTTGCAGTTCATTCCTGCAGTCTTCCATCGTATGACTACAGCACAATGTATTTTTCCATTATTCTGTTGATGGACATTTAAGTAATTTCAGTTTTGGGGGCAATTGATAACGCAGCCGTGAATATTCTTGTATGTGTCTCTTGGTTCACATACATGTGTATTTCTTTTGCATATGTGACTAAAATTGTGTTAAAGTGTGTATAAGTTCAGCTTTGGCATACACTGACAAACATTTTTCCAAAGTACTTGTACAATTTACACCCCACGTGGAGTGTCTGACTGTTCCTGTTGGTCTACATCCTTGCCAAAACGTAGTGCTGTTAGCTTTTTATTTTATTTTTATTTTTAAATTCCAACCATTCAGGTGTGTGGATTGTGGTATCTCACTGTGGCTTTAACCAGCATTTCCTAAGTGACTAATGAGGTGGAACACTTCTGGTCTGTTTATTTGCCATTTGGAGATCCTGGCTCGTAAGTGCCTGCTCATGTCTTTTTGCCATCTGTCTATTCTGGCTCACCTGTCTTTCTTCCAATAGCTTTGTGGTTTTGGTGAAAAGCCTTTGTTAGTTTCATGTGTCACAGATGCGTTCCCATGATCTGTCTCTTCTGTTGGAGTGTTTTGATGAACAGAAGTTTTAATGTAGTAAAATCTACCCTAAGGTCATGAATACACTCCCGTATATTACTTTTCAGTGGCTTTATTAATTTGCCTTTTATATTCAGGTCTAAAATCCCCTAGGTATTGATTGTTGAGTATTGTGTAAGGTAGGGTCAGTTTTATTTCCTGATAGATATCTAGTTGTCCCATTGTCCTTTCCTTCTAACTCTCAAGTATGATTTTTCTCCTGTAGAGCAAATGCATATATACATGTACATATATATACACACACACATATGTACATACATATATATAAACTCAGTCTTGTTATCATTCAGTTCTACTGGCTTTGAAGAAGCAAGCTGCTATGATGTAAACTGACTATGGAGAAGGTCACGTGGCAGGGAATTGGGTGCAGCCTCTAGGAGCTGAGGTCTCAATCCTACAACTGCAAAGGGACTAAAATCTACCAACAACCACCTGGGCTTGGAAGATGACCCCGATCTCCAGATGAGAACGCAGCTTGACCAACACCTTGAGTGCCACCTTGTGAGACTCTGAGCAAAGACCCAGCTAAGCCACACGTAGACTCTTGACGCACAGAAAATGTAAGATAAGGAATGTGTGTTTTCTAAAGCCACTGATATTGTGATAATCTGTTTCGTGGCAATAGAACGTTGATACAATAAGCTTGTCAACTTCTAAAAAAATACTGTTGGAATTTCTATTGTGATTGTATTGAATAGATCATATTGGGGAACACACAGTATTTTACAAAATCAAGCTTCCAGTTCATGAACATAAAATATCGCTCTGTTTATATTCTTTTATATTTTTCTCAATGATGTATTATAATCTTGGATGTGGAGATCTTCCACTTTTTTGTTTGGTCTATTACTAGGCTTTTGATATAGAATTTTATTTGATGTTTGTTGTAATGGTTTTAATTATATTTGTAGATGGTATATAAAAATACATATTTTAAATATATTGCTCTTATATCCAGCAACCATGCTAAACCCACTTATTATACTAATTTGTACTTTCTTTTTTAAACAAATATCTACAACTTGTTACTTCACTTCCAAATCCTCTTTTGTTTATTTTTTGACTTAATTCTTAATTTCAAAAGCAATATTCCAATATTTTATCATTGAGATCCAGTTCCTCTACCATACCTTGTTGAAACTTGGGCAGCAATCTTCAATACATTTTTTGGGTGAGTCTATTAAAAGCACTTCTCAGTCTTCCTAACTGGAATTGGTATATATCCCCAAGTGAAAAAGGTAACCTCAAATTCTAGGCCTCCTGGGCCTCCATTTCCCATTGGTCATGGATTGTTAATTCTTCTATATTTTGTTAGTTCTGTATTTCCTTAAAGTATTTTTTTTTATTTTTAATGTGTTATCTAATTTTTCTAGTTATCATGGGGAAATGACAGTTCAAATAATCTATCATACCCTTACCAAAAGTGGAAGTACTACAATAATTTTTTAGCCATTTTATGGAGATATAATTTACATAATGTATAAGCCAAAGCATTCAATGATTATAAGTGTACAGTTCAATGAGTTTTAGTTTTATGTATAAATGTATAGAGTCATGCAACAGGAGCCACAATCAAAGTTCAGAATATTTCCATCACTCCTAAAGGTTTCTTCATGACTTGTAGTTGGTTTCCATTCTCAGCACTTAGTCCCAGGTAACCACTGATCTGCTATCTATTGGTATAGATGGGCATTTTCTAGAAAGTCCATGTAAATGGAATCATACAATCTGTGATCTTTTGTGTCTAGTTTTATTTCACTTAGCATAATGTGTTGAGGTTCATCTGTGTAATTCCATGTAATGATTTATAGTTTTCAGCACACAAGTTTTTAGTTGTAATTTTGAAGTTTCAGCATATAAATCTTTTGTTTATTCCTAAGTATTTGTTTTGATACTAAGGTGAATTTTTTTCTTAATTTTGTTGTTTATAGACATATAATTGGTTTTTGCATATTGATCTTTTGATCTGTGACTTTGGTGAATTCTCCCAGTAGTAGTACCTTTTCATGATCTATAGAAATGAATAGAAATTTACTTCTTTTTCAATATGCGTATGACCCTTGAACAATGTGGGAATCAGGGGCACTGACTTCCTTGCATAGTTGAAAATACCATAGAACTTTTGGTTGCCCCAAAACTTAACACTAATACCCTACTGTTGACTGGAAACTTTACCAATAACAAAAACAGTTGATGAATAGATATTTTATATATGTATTATTTACTGCATTCTTACAAGAAAATAAGCTAGAGAAAATAAAATGTTATTGAGAAAATCATAAGAAAGAGAAAATATATTTACTGTTCATTAAATGGCAGTAGATTCATCATGAAGGTTTTTATTCTTGTTGTCTTCACACTGAGTGGGTAGAAGAGGAGAAGGAAGAGGAGAGGTTGATCCTCTCAGGCGTAGCAGATGTGGAAGAAAACACATGTATTAAGTAGACTTACGCAGTTCAAGCTTGTGTTGTTCAAGGGTCAACTATGTATGCCTTTGATTGTTTTTTTCTTGCTTTATTGCACTGGCTTGGTCCTGTACTGCAATGGTGAATGGAAAAGGTACGAGCAGATATCCTTGCCTTTTTCCTGATCTTAAGGGGAAATAACACAGTCTTTAAAATCAGTCATGTTGATAGCTGTAGGCTTTTCATAGGCTTCCCCAACTTTATCAAATTGGGGAAGTTCCCTTCTAGTCCTGGTTTGCAGAAAGTTATTATTTTAAATAGGTGTGGTTTTTGAAAATTGAGAAAATCATGTGAGCTTTTGGTCCTTTATTTATTAATACTATGTATTACATAAATTGATTTTTAGATGTGAAACCAATCTGTGTTCCTGAGATAGATATCACTTGTCATGTTGTATAATAATCTTTAAAAAAACTGTAGCTGTGTTCAATTTTTAAATATTTTGTTAAGAATAATTTTTTTTCTATCTTCATTAGGAATATTGATCTTTAGTTTTCCTTTGTTGTGATGCCTTTTTCTGGCTTTGACATCAGGGTAATACAGGCCTTATAGAACGACTTGGGAAATGTTTCCTTCTCCTCTCTTTTCTGAAAGAGTTTGTGTAGGCTTAATATTATTTTCTTAATATTGATAGAATTCATTAATGTAGCCATCTGGGCCTGGGCTTTTCTTGTGAGAAGATTTTTAACTATTAAATATATTTATTTACTTGTAGTTTTATTAATGTTTCTATTTCTTTGTGTCAGTTTTGGTGATTTGTGTCTTTAATTTTATCTAAGTCATCTAACTTTGTTGGCCTAAAGTTAATTATAGTCTCTCTTTATGATCTTTTTAATTTGTGTAGGTTTGGTAGTGATGACACCTTCTTCATTCCTAATTTTGGTAATTTTTATATTTTTTCTTTTTAGGCTCACTCATCTAGCTAAAAGTTTATCAATTTTGCTAATCTTTTCAAAAAACTAAATTTTATTTATTTTCTCTATTGTTTTCCTATTTTCAAATTCATTGATTTCTGTTCTGATATCTCTTTTTTCTTCTACTTGTTTTGGGTTTAATTTGCTCATCTTTTCAGCTTTTTTTTTTTTTTTAAGGTGGAAGCTTAGAGTCTTGAGATTTTTGTTCATTTCTAATGTGAGCTTTTAATGCTATAAATTTACCACAAGGTGCACATTTTACTAACTTTATTGAAGCATAATTGTCATATAATAAGCTGCACATATTTAAAATGTACAAATTAATATTTAATAGATTTTGACATATGCACATTGTAATGTGCAAGAAATTACAATGAAAATAATATACATATCTGTCTTCTCCAAAGGTTTCCTTGTGCCCTATGTAATCGTCTGCAATCCTGCCCTGATGCACTAATAATTCGTATGTTTTGTTGTCATTCTCATTCTGTTCAAAATATTTTCTAATTACTTTTGTAATTTCCTTTTTTTCGCCATTGGTTGTTTAGAAGTTTGCTTTCAAATTTCCAAATTTTCAAAATTCTTTGTTTTTAATTTCTAATTTAATTCCACTGGAGACAGAGAATATACTTTAAAGGATTCAGGTCATTTTAAATTCATCAAGAGTTTTTCATGGCCTAGATATCATTCATTCTGGAGAAGGCTCTTCATACACTTGAGAACACTATATTCCTCTGTTGGAGTGTTCTATGCTATACATGTCAGTTAGGTCAGTAGGGTTGATAGTGGTCTACATATTTATATCTTTACTAATATCTTTATATGTGTAAAGTTTATATATTTATATTTTTACTAATTTTATCTGTTGTTTACAGTGGCTTATTGAAATCTTCAACTATAATAATTGACTTACCTATTTCTCTTTTAATTCTGCCAGATTTTGCTTATTGAATTTTGAGGTCTATTATTAAATTCATAATACATGTATTATTATACATATTATTAGATTCATAATACACATTGACCACACTCATTCCATCTTGATGTATTAAAGCTTGATTATTATGAAATATTTCTCTTTATATCAAGAAAAATTTCTTGTCTCAAAATCAACTTTGCTTGATTTTTATGTAGCCACTCTAGTTATCTTATTGTTAATACCTGTATGTTATGTCTAGTTTTGCCCTTTCACTTCTATTTATTTGTCTTTGAGTCTACAATGTGTCTCTTATTGATAAAATAGAATTGGATTTTGCTTTTTTATCCTTCAGATAATCTTTGCCTTTTGTTTAGAGAGGTTAGTTCTTCAGTACTTAATGTAATTATTGATATGGTTACATCTGCCATTTTGCTATTTGTTTTCAATATGTCTCACTTTTTTTTAGTTCGTCTCTCCCTCTTTTTTTTGTCCTTGTCTGCATTAAACAAACATTTTTAATGTACCATTTTAATTCCTCTGTTTTTCTAATGATGTATTTTTAAAATTTTTTCAAATACTTTTTGCTCTGTAGGTTTAAAATATATCTGTTGAGGTATCACAATATACTTCAGGTTAGTACTGACCTAATTCTAGCAAAATAGGCCACTTTGCTATAATATAGCTCTATTTTTTTCCTCTCTTTTGTGGCATTATTGTCTTATATATTTTAGCTATGTGTGTTAGAAGCTAAAAAATACAGTGTTCTAATTCCTCTTTGAAATCTTGTATTTTTGAAAAAAATAAAGCAGAATATATATTTAATCATTGTTTTATATTTAATCATTTATTTATCATTTTAAGCTTTTCATTTCTTCCTGTTGATTCAAGTTACTATCTGGTGACATTTCCTTTCAACTTGAAAAATGTCCTAAAGCATTTCTTGTAAGATTGGTTGGCTACTAACAGACTTTCTCAGTGTTTACCTAGGAGCATCTTTCCCTTCATTTTTGAATACATTTTTTTGATACAGAATTCTTGGTTAACAGTTTTATACCCACCACACCCCCAGCACATTGAGTATGTTATTCTATGCCTTCTGGACTCCATTGTTTCTGATGCAGAGTCTGCTGTTAATCATTGTTGTTACTCCCCTCTACACAATGAGTTGTTTTACTCTTGCTACTTGCAAGATTTTCTGATTGTTTTTGTTAGCTCTCAGCAGGCTGATTATACTATATTTATCCTACATTTGGTTTGAGCTTCTTGTATCTGTAAATTGTTTTCATCCAGTTTGGGAAGTTTTGGCTACTATTCCTTTGAATATTCAATTTATATACCCTTCTCTCTCTTCTCAAGTTCTAGAACTCCCACTTTACATGTGTTGGCATTCTTGATGTTGTCTCACCTGATGTCTCTGTTTATTTTTTAAAAAATATTTTCTCTGTTCTTCAGGTTAGATAAGTTTTATTTATGAGTTTTCAGTTTACTGATTCTTTATTCCGCCATCTTAAATCTGATGTTGAACTCATCTAGTGAATTTTCATTTCTGTCATTGTATTTTTCATCTATAATTTTTATTTAGTTTACTTTTATAGTTTATATTTCTCTATTTTGGTTCTTGGTGTGAGTCATTGTTATTATATTTTCCTTTCATTATTTTTTAGATTTTTAAAATTGAGGTGAAATTCATTCTTTTAAAGTGTACATAAAATTGACCATTTAAGGTGTCTGCTAAGTTGGGGGTGGAGCAAGATGGCCAAATAGGAACAGCTCCAGTCTCCAGCTCCCAGCGCCAGTGACACAGAAGACGGGTGATTTCTGCATTGCATTTTCAACTGAGGTACCGGGTTCATCTCACTAGGGAGTGCCAGACAATCAGTGCTGGTCAGCTGCTGCAGCCCGACCAGCGAGAGCTGAAGAAGGGCGAGGCATCGCCTCACCTGGGAAGCGCAAGGGGGAAGGGAATCCCTTTTCCTAGCCAGGGGAACTGAGACACACAACACCTGGAAAATCGGGTAACTCCCACCCCAATACTGCGCTTTACCCAGGGTCTTAGCAAACGGCTCAACAGGAGATTATATCCCACACCTGGCCGGGAGGGTCCCATGCCCACGGAGCCTCCCTCATTGCTAGCACAGCAGTCTGTGATTTAACGGCAAGGCAGCAGCGAGGCTGGGGGAGGGGCGCCCGCCATTGCTGAGGCTTAAGTAGGTAAACAAAGCCGCTGGGAAGCTCGAACTGGGTGGAACCCACAGCAGCTCAAGGAGGCCTGCCTGTCTCTGTAGACTCCACCTCTGGGGACAGGACACAGCTAAAAAAAAAAAAAAAAAAAAAGCAGCAGAAACCTCTGCAGACGCAAATGACCCTGTCTGACACCTTTGAAGAGAGCAGTGGCTCTCCCAACACGGAGGTTGAGATCTGAGAACAGACAGACTGTCTGCTCAAGTGGGTCCCTGACCCCTGAGTAGCCTAACTGGGAGACATCCCCCACTAGGGGCAGACCAACACCCCACACCTCACACGGTGGGGTACACCCCTGAGAAGAAGCTTCCAAAGCAAGAATCAGACAGGTACACTTGCTGTTCAGCAATATTCTATCTTCTGCAGCCTCTGCTGCTGATACCCAGACAAACAGGGTCTGGAGTGGACCTCAAGCAATCTCCAACAGACCTACAGCTGAGGGTCCTGACTGTTAGAAGGAAAACTAACAAACAGGAAGGACACCCACACCAAGTATTCAGTTAGGAAAAGAAGAAGTCAAATTGTCCCTGTTTGCAG
This sequence comes from Papio anubis, assembly GCF_008728515.1. Taxonomy (NCBI): domain Eukaryota; kingdom Metazoa; phylum Chordata; class Mammalia; order Primates; family Cercopithecidae; genus Papio; species Papio anubis. The sequence continues at coordinate 24,405,151 of NC_044995.1, forward strand.
ATGATATGATTGTATATTTAGAAAACCCCATTGTCTCAGCCCAAAATCTCCTTAGGCTGATAAGTAACTTCAGCAAAGTCTCAGCGTACAAAATTAATGTGCAAAAATCACAAGCATTCTTATACACCAATAACAGACAAACACAGAGCCAAATCATGAATGAACTTCCATTCACAATTGCTTCAAAGAGAATCAAATACCTAGGAATCCAACTTAC